>NC_085024.1:542600-770100 GCF_963692335.1 Osmerus eperlanus
TGTCACGGATCTGACACAAATCCGGTTGTTTTCCTTCTTCACCTTCATTTAAGACGAGGTTACGAGGATACTCGCCAAAAATGGTCATTTTGACTATTTTCTGTTTCATCCTCAAGTAGGTCTAATCAATATCAATAACTCAATAACTTCAAAATTACTTTGTAAATTCATATATATTGTTTTTAAATAATTCAAGCACTTTTCAAGTACCTTGTCATTAATATGACTGTTTAAGGGTTTTCCAGGACTTGAATTTCAAAAATTCAAATTCAAGTATGTCAAGCACTTTAAGCACCTTGCAGAACCCTGCCAGTAGCTCCACCCCCTACCTCTCCTGACTAATAGCACAAGGTCACACTTCATTCTACAAATCCCCTCAGCCAATCACGGTCTGACTGATGTCCGCAGTAAAAGACGTTGTGGGTTAAGGTTACCACGGTGATGTTGTCCAGCCCTGACACACACACACACCACAAGCACACACACCACACGCACACACACCAAACGCGCACACACCAAACACCCACCACACACGCACACACACCACACACATACACACACACATACACCATACACACACCACACACGCACGTTTCAGATGGTCTGTTCTTCGTTTTGTTACAGACTTTCAAGATGGCCGTCGTGCCAGAGGGTTGTTTACCAGGCGGATGATTGTTTTACCAGATAATTGTATTTTATATTTGATTTTATTTAGTCTCAATAGTAAAAGCCTGACCTCTTATGTAATACATTCTTTACAGGGTGCAATTGCCTTGTTTAATGTGTTTCATAAGTCAGGTGGCTGAGCGGTGAGGGAATCGGGCTAGTAATCAGAAGGTTGCTGGTTCGATCCCTGGCTCTGTCAAATGACGTTGTGTCCTTGAGCAAGGCACTTCACCCTACTTGCCTCGGGGGGAATTTCCCTGTACTTACTGTAAGTCGCTCTGGATAAGAGCGTCTGCTAAATGACTAAACGTAAAATGTAAATGAATAGACAGAAGAATCTTCAGTCAGAACTGTGCTTCCTGGTAGAATCTTCAGTCGGAACTGTGCTTCCTGGTACAGAGCACATCATCACAGAAACACACACATGATTTCATCAGTCGTCTGTGACACACACCACACAACCACATACACACCACACATATATATGTACCCTGTGTTTCCCAGAATCCCAGTCACACACAGCAGCCCGTGCAGGGGGAAGCCGCTCCATGTGGACGGCTGCTGTGCTCCGTTGACCAGACGTATCATTGTGAGAATGCTGTTCAGCATTCTCACTATTGCTTTTCAACTTCTCAGTTCTTCCGCCGTTTTTTGGCCTTTAACTCGTTCTGCATACTTTAACCGATTCCTACAACTTTTGTATCAAAACGTTCAGCTCCTTCAGGAGATGATGGCTATGACTTTTGGTATTTCTCACTTTTATACTTTTTAAGACATTAAGGTTTTTGTGCAAATTATTCTCCCATTAAAAGTAATGGTAAATCCTTTCAAATCATTAAAAAGCTTCCTCCTCTTTCAAACGTAACTACTTCAGCTTACTTTCAGCTAGAGACACCATTCAACCTTTAAAATGTTCACAAGACATTCAGCTATTCCCAAATGATTCAGCTTTTTCAAATGTTCAGCCAATTTTGAATTATGACAGTTTGAAATACATTAAAATGTTTGCTCCTTCTTGATTTTTATGAATGAGCAGCAAGCAGAGTGTGTCTTTTTCTGATATTCAACTAATTTGTCAAACAAATTCCTCTAACGTTCATATAGTTTAACTTACAGAAACAAGTTATACCTTAAAATGTAGGACAAATTGTCTTCTTTCAGCCAATGTAACTACTAAAGAGCTCACATTTACAGATTTTCAGCTATGAGCCTTGAAGCGAGAGCAGCCTTTCAAATTCTCTCACTAACTTCAATGGAGAGGTGAGTAAAATCAGTCAGAGAAAGCAAGAAGGAACAAGATTTTGAAACTGCCGATAGAGTCGTATTTCTGACCGCACAGACATATAAAGGACATCACTGGTTTCGGCAGAGTCTTGGGTCTCGGAAAATATCCTTATATTTTGGATTGGACGTATAGTTTTGCGTCTAGGTCAACTTGTTTGAGGTGTGGATGCTAGGTAAATGTTCGTTTTTCTCTCTGCCTAGCTCGTTAGCTATCACAGCTGCGCCATCACCGTGGCAACCAAACAAACAAGCACCAGGAAAGCAAAAGGAACACGTTTTTGAAACTGCAGGTAGAGTCGTATTTCTGACTGCACAGACATATAAAGAATATCTCTGGTTTCGGCAGAGTCTTGGGTCTCGGAAAATATCCTTATATTTTGGATTGGATGTACAGTTTTGCGTCTAGGTTATCTTGTTTGAGGTGTGGATTCTAGCTACATTTCTCTTATTCTCTGCCCTCAGCGCGTTAGCAATCATAGCTGCACCATCACTGTAACAGACACGCACCAGTCAGTCTCTCACACAGGTGATTGGTACGTTTACTTGACCATGAGAAACACGATTACTAGCAATTGTCTGTTTATGCCAATAATACGATTACTCCGTTTACATGTGTAATTAGTTATGCGATTACTCAATAAACGCGTCTACATGATTCTTTTTTATTAATCGTTGTATGCTCCACGGACAAAACTTGCACCATCATCCTTCTGCAACAAAGTGTCGCCGTGTCTTCCTGTATCGGCCCTACTGCTGTATGTTTCATTCCATCAACACATTGAATCCAACTAAGAAAGCCGAGTAAACGCATAGGCTACATCTGCTACTGCTAATACTATCCCAACTATAATTTAATCTGTTAAAACGATAATATTCTTGTTACGACTAGCTAGCCTACTTTTTCTTCTGTTTAGCAGTTCAGCTTTCAGCTTCTCCCACATTGTAGGCTATTTTAGCTCTTAGCCTTGTTAAGATGATGCAGTTCAGCTTCCACACTGCCTCTTTTGTGTCACTCACACATTTTTGAAATTCATTTCAGCTTGCGGGTATTTTCTCATTTCTCACTTTTATACTTTTTAAAATATAAAGGTTTTTGTGCAAATTATTCTCCCTTTAAAAGTAATGGTAAATCCTTTCAAATCATTGTTGGAATGCTGCTCCAGTCCCTTTCAAAAATACCTTTCGGTTGCTTTGAAGCTTCAGCTTATAACTTTCTACTAAATTTTCACTATTTTCAGCTTTTTTAGCATGGTCAGCTATCCCCATTCAGGTTTTCAGCATTCTCACTGCTGTTTCGCAGGAACAGCCGTTTCTAGTTTGTCAAACAAATTCCTCTAACGTTCATATAGTTTAACTTACAGAAACAAGTTATACCTTAAAATGTAGGAAAAATTGTCCTCTTTCAGCCAATGTAACTACTAAAGAGCTCACATTTACATATTTTCAGCTATGAGCCTTGAAGCGAGAGCAGCCTTTCAAATTCTCTCACTAACTTCAATGGAGAGGTGAGTAAAATCAGTCAGAGAAAGCAAGAAGGAACAAGATTTTGAAACTGCCGATAGAGTCGTATTTCTGACCGCACAGACATATAAAGGACATCTCTGGTTTCGGCAGAGTCTTGGGTCTCGGAAAATATCCTTATATTTTGTATTGGACGTATAGTTTTGCGTCTAGGTCAACTTGTTTGAGGTGTGGATTCTAGGTAAATGTTCGTTTTTCTCTCTGCCTAGCTCGTTAGCTATCACAGCTGCGCCATCACCGTGGCAACCAAACAAACAAGCACCAGGAAAGCAAAAGGAACACGTTTTTGAAACTGCAGGTAGAGTCGTATTTCTGACTGCACAGACATATAAAGAATATCTCTGGTTTCGGCAGAGTCTTGGGTCTCGGAAAATATCCTTATATTTTGGATTGGACGTACAGTTTTGCGTCTAGGTTATCTTGTTTGAGGTGTGGATTCTAGCTACATTTCTCTTATTCTCTGCCCTCAGCGCGTTAGCAATCATAGCTGCACCATCACCGTAACGACAGACACGCACCACTCAGTCTCTCACACAGGTGATTGGTACGTTTACTTGACCATGAGAAACACGATTACTAGCAATTGTCGGTTTATGCCAATAATACGATTACTCCGTTTACATGTGTAATTAGTTATGCGATTACTCAATAAACGCGTCTACATGATTCTTTTTTATTAATCGTTGTATGCTCCACGGCCAAAACTTGCACCATCATCCTTCTGCAACAAAGTGTCGCCGTGTCTTCCTGTATCGGCTCTACTGCTGTATGTTTCATTCCATCAACACATTGAATCCTACTAAGAAAGCCGAGTAAACACACTCAATGGTAGGCTACATCTGCTACTGCTATTACTATCCCAACTATAATTTAATCTGTTAAAACGATAATATTCTTGTTACGACTAGCTAGCCTACTTCTTCTTCTGTTTAACAGTTCAGCTTTCAGCTTCTCCCACATTGTAGGCTATTTTAGCTCTTAGTTTTGTTAAGATGATGCAGTTCAGCTTCCACACTGCCTCTTTTGTGTGACTCACACATTTTTGAAATTCATTTCAGCTTGCGGGTATTTTCTCATTTCTCACTTTTATACTTTTTAAAATATTAAGGTTTTTGTGCAAATTATTCTCCCTTTAAAAGTAATGGTAAATCCTTTCAAATCATTGTTGGAATGCTGCTCCAGTCCCTTTCAAAAATACCTTTCGGTTGCTTTGAAGCTTCAGCTTATAACTTTCTACTAAATTTTCACTATTTTCAGCTTTTTTAGCATGGTCAGCTATCCCCATTCAGGTTTTCAGCATTCTCACTGCTGTTTCGCAGGAACAGCCGTTTCTAGTTATTATTTATTTTCGCCCCCCTAAAACTCAGTCAATATTTGGCCTACATACACAACGGCGGTGTCAAAAGGTTCGTCTTGGTAGCGATTGCGTTGCTTCTATTGGAATTTACGTTCCGTTGCATGGTTTGGGCTTAAGTTAAGTTTTTGTGGCGAAAAGTGAAGCTAACGGTGGCTAATTTGCTAGCCACAGTCACTGACGTTACTAACGTCACTACGTCACGAAAACACGAGTGACTACCTGTAGCAGAACATTCGTTTCGCATCTGTTAACTTGGGGGATAGCTAGGCTAACTATAGCTTTACTGCAAGGCAGCTGCAGGAACGCCACAAGCAAAGAGGCCAGGGTGATAACTATTTACTCATTTTACTTTGTGATATGACACACAATTGTGATGTGTAATGTACAATATTAGCTGATATTATTAAGGAAGTAAGCCCACATCTACTTTCGGAAACGGTAGTCTACTATTTCACTGAAATATTAGCATCATGACATTAGCCTCTGTTGCCCGGGCAACACATACTACAGTGGTCTATGATGTATCTGTTTTCAATCGTTAAAATAAACATTCCTCACATATACATTTTCGTTGTAGGATTTATTATGACATTAGATTACAAGTAAACGATTTGTGGGTGAAATTATCATTACCTGTGGTTTCAATACAGTGTATCACTGCAACGCTGTAGCCTACGCGAGACACACGACAAAAACATCTAACATACACAGCTGTTTAGGAAGTCAAACGGCGACAGAACATGTTCGGCACTCCCCTTACTTAAATCAAAAGTCTATCTAACTACTAACCTGAACTTCATTGCCACAGCCTAAACTTTGTCAATTTGTTCATGAAAATAATTAATTTCAGCCTAAACCGTACAACGGAACGTTTAATCGAATTCAACCAACGCAATCGCTACCAAGACGAACACAGCAGTAGTCTAGTACTGTACCGTAGTAGTACAATTTACCGGGGCAGCTTCTCCACACAGGGCTATATCACATTTTGCGTTGTTACCTTACAATGATCGCTACCAGTGAGCTTTTTATGAATGAGCGATTTTCCACTTAATAAATGTCAAGCTTATTTACGTTTTTGGGGGCATATTTTCAGTTAGCAGATGGTACTGTTTGAATCGCGATTCCATCTTCTACTGCCGGGTAACGTCGTAGAATAATCTTCAAAGGGGGTTCTTTATTAATGAATGAATGCAATCAGTAGGCTAAATGCATGAAAATATCACGAGAAGGGAAAAACTTAAAAGGACGTTTAAGTCATAGAGATTAGGTCAATTTGTACACCGGTCTGCCAAATTTATTCGTTTTGATTCAACGATGAGGCTGCCTCTTGCAGGGGAAATGAGAAGACATCCATTTCATTCTACACTTCACTCGTATTTTCAGTTGTAAATGAGCAGCAAAAAAAAATGCTTTTAAATCTATGTAATCTTTATAAATAATAAGTATGCATTTTTATATAAAATACAGAAATATCAGTTGTAAAAATGTCATTAAAAAACGGACCCCTGTCCAACCGACACAAGGGTTAGGATGTCTGGGTTAGGGTGTGTGTCTGGGGGAGGGTGTGTGTGTGGGGGAGGGTGTGTCTGGGGGAGGGTGTGTCTGGGGGAGGGTGTGTGTGGGGGAGGGTGTGTGTGTGGGGGGGTGTGTCTGGGGGAGGGTGTGTGTGTGGGGGAGGGTGTGTGTCTGGGGGAGGGTGTGTGTGTGGGGGAGGGTGTGTGTGGGGGAGGGTGTGTGTGGGGGAGGGTGTGTGTCTGGGGGAGGGTGTGTGTGTGGGGGAGGGTGTGTGTGGGGGAGGGTGTGTGTCTGGGGGAGGGTGTGTGTGTGGGGGAGGGTGTGTGTGTGGGGGAGGGTGTGTGTCTGGGGGAGGGTGTGTGTCTGGGGGAGGGTGTGTGTGTGGGGGAGGGTGTGTGTCTGGGGGAGGGTGTGTGTCTGGGGGAGGGTGTGTGTCTGGGGGAGGGTGTGTGTGTGGGGGAGGGTGTGTGTGTGGGGGAGGGTGTGTGTCTGGGGGAGGGTGTGTGTCTGGGGGAGGGTGTGTGTGGGGGAGGGTGTGTGTCTGGGGGAGGGTGTGTGTCTGGGGGAGGGTGTGTGTCTGGGGGAGGGTGTGTGTGTGGGGGAGGGTGTGTGTCTGGGGGAGGGTGTGTGTGGGGGAGGGTTTGTGTGGGGGAGGGTGTGTGTCTGGGGGAGGGTGTGTGTGGGGGAGGGTGTGTGTGTGGGGGAGGGTGTGTGTCTGGGGGAGGGTGTGTGTGGGGGAGGGTGTGTGTCTGGGGGAGGGTGTGTGTGTGGGGGAGGGTGTGTGTCTGGGGGAGGGTGTGTCTGGGGGAGGGTGTGTGTGGGGGAGGGTGTGTGTCTGGGGGAGGGTGTGTGTCTGGGGGAGGGTGTGTGTGGGGGAGGGTGTGTGTCTGGGGGAGGGTGTGTGTGTGGGGGAGGGTGTGTGTCTGGGGGAGGGTGTGTCTGGGGGAGGGTGTGTGTGGGGGAGGGTGTGTGTCTGGGGGAGGGTGTGTGTCTGGGGGAGGGTGTGTGTCTGGGGGAGGGTGTGTGTGTGGGGGAGGGTGTGTGTCTGGGGGAGGGTGTGTGTCTGGGGGAGGGTGTGTGTGTGGGGGAGGGTGTGTGTGGGGGAGGGTGTGTGTCTGGGGGAGGGTGTGTGTCTGGGGGAGGGTGTGTGTCTGGGGGAGGGTGTGTGTGTGGGGGAGGGTGTGTGTGGGGGAGGGTGTGTGTGTGGGGGAGGGTGTGTGTGTGGGGGAGGGTGTGTGTGTGGGGGAGGGTGTGTGTCTGGGGGAGGGTGTGTGTCTGGGGGAGGGTGTGTGTGTGGGGGATGGTGTGTGTGTGGGGGAGGGTGTGTGTGTGGGGGAGGGTGTGTGTCTGGGGGAGGGTGTGTCTGGGGGAGGGTGTGTGTCTGGGGGAGGGTGTGTGTCTGGGGGAGGGTGTGTCTGGGGGAGGGTGTGTGTGTGGGGGAGGGTGTGTGTCTGGGGGAGGGTGTGTGTCTGGGGGAGGGTGTGTGTCTGGGGGAGGGTGTGTGTGTGGGGGAGGGTGTGTGTCTGGGGGAGGGTGTGTGTGTGGGGGAGGGTGTGTGTCTGGGGGAGGGTGTGTGTGTGGGGGAGGGTGTGTGTCTGGGGGAGGGTGTGTGTGTGGGGGAGGGTGTGTCTGGGGGAGGGTGTGTGTGTGGGGGAGGGTGTGTGTCTGGGGGAGGGTGTGTGTCTGGGGGAGGGTGTGTGTCTGGGGGAGGGTGTGCGTGTGGGGGAGGGTGTGCGTCTGGGGGAGGGTGTGTCTGGGGGAGGGTGTGTGTCTGGGGGAGGGTGTGTGTCTGGGGGAGGGTGTGTGTCTGGGGGAGGGTGTGTGTGTGGGGGAGGGTGTGTGTGTGGGGGAGGGTGTGTGTGTGGGGGAGGGTGTGTGTCTGGGGGAGGGTGTGTGTCTGTGGGAGGGTGTGTCTGGGGGAGGGTGTGTGTCTGGGGGAGGGTGTGTGTCTGGGGGAGGGTGTGTGTCTGGGGGAGGGTGTGTCTGGGGGAGGGTGTGTGTGGGGGAGGGTGTGTCTGGGGGAGGGTGTGTGTCTGGGGGAGGGTGTGTGTGGGGGAGGGTGTGTCTGGGGGAGGGTGTGTGTGGGGGAGGGTGTGTGTCTGGGGGAGGGTGTGTGTCTGGGGGAGGGTGTGTGTGGGGGAGGGTGTGTGTGTGTGGGAGGGTGTGTGTCTGGGGGAGGGTGTGTGTGTGGGGGAGGGTGTGTGTGTGGGGGAGGGTGTGTGTCTGGGGGAGGGTGTGTGTCTGGGGGAGGGTGTGTGTCTGGGGGAGGGTGTGTGTGGGGGAGGGTGTGTGTGGGGGAGGGTGTGTGTCTGGGGGAGGGTGTGTGTCTGGGGGAGGGTGTGTGTGTGGGGGAGGGTGTGTGTCTGGGGGAGGGTGTGTGTGGGGGAGGGTGTGTGTCTGGGGGAGGGTGTGTGTCTGGGGGAGGGTGTGTGTCTGGGGGAGGGTGTGTGTGTGGGGGAGGGTGTGTGTGTGGGGGAGGGTGTGTGTCTGGGGGAGGGTGTGTGTGTGGGGGAGGGTGTGTGTGTGGGGGAGGGTGTGTGTGGGGGAGGGTGTGTGTCTGGGGGAGGGTGTGTCTGGGGGAGGGTGTGTGTGTGGGGGAGGGTGTGTGTCTGGGGGAGGGTGTGTGTGGGGGAGGGTGTGTGTGTGGGGGAGGGTGTGTGTCTGGGGGAGGGTGTGTGTGGGGGAGGGTGTGTGTGTGGGGGAGGGTGTGTGTCTGGGGGAGGGTGTGTGTGGGGGAGGGTGTGTGTCTGGGGGAGGGTGTGTGTGGGGGAGGGTGTGTGTCTGGGGGAGGGTGTGTGTCTGGGGGAGGGTGTGTGTTGGGGAGGGTGTGTGTCTGGGGGAGGGTGTGTGTCTGGGGGAGGGTGTGTGTGTGGGGGAGGGTGTGTGTGTGTGTGTGTGACCTCTGGTCTGCCAGACTTCACCCATTCAACAGGAGGTTATCAGAATACAGTGTTGCTCTGACAGTCCTGGGGAGTACCTGTAAATACCTCCTCTCTCTCTCTCTCTCTCTCTCTCTCTCTCTCTTTATTTGTCTCCCTCTCTCTAAGTGTAGACAAGCTTTTGAAGGGTCAGCCCGACAGAGGGGGGTCAGAGTCACAAGAGACAGAGAAAGAGACAGACAGACACAGAGAGAGATGTAGAGAGAGAGAGAGGTAGAGAGACAGAGACTGGCAGTGAGAGAAAAAGACAAGGGGGGTTGTACAAAAAGACAGACAAGAGAGCGAGAGAGTCACACACTCAGACAGACAGTGGGATGTAGATGTTCCAGTTCCAGTCCCCCTGTCATTGCCTTTTGTGAGAAACCAAAGTCTTACTAGGACTGTTGTTGTTTCCATGTCAGTGTTAGACCGCTGACGTCACACAGGGCTTGTCCAACACAACCACAACCTCCTTCACCAGAGACATTCAGACACACACACACACACAGAAGTCACACACAAAAATTCACACAATCACACACACACATTGTGTTAGATCTGTATTAGGAGTCAGGTTGTTGAAGCTGTGTTGGTCCTGTCTTGAGGCTGTGTTGAGGCTGTGTTGAGGCTGTGTTGAAGCTGTGTTGGTCCGGTGTTGAAGCTGTGTTGGTCCTGTGTTGAGGCTGTGTTGAAGCTGTGTTGGTCCAGTGTTGAAGCTGTGTTGGTTCTGTGTTGAGGCTGTGTTGGGGCTGTGTTGAAGCTGTGTTGGTTCTGTGTTGGGGCTGTGTTGGTCCTGTGTTGGTCCTGTGTTGAGTCTGTGTTGGGGCTGTGTTGGTCCTGTGTTGGGGCTGTGTTGGGGCTGTGTTGGGGTTGTGTTGAGGCTGTGTTGAGGCTGTGTTGGTCCTGTGTTGGGGCTGTGTTGAGTCTGTGTTGGGGCTGTGTTGAGTCTGTGTTGGGGCTGTGTTGGTCCTGTGTTGAGGCTGTGTTGGGGCTGTGTTGAGGCTGTGTTGAGGCTGTGTTGGGGCTGTGTTGAAGCTGTGTTGGGGCTGTGTTGGGGCTGTGTTGAGGCTGTGTTGGGGCTGTGTTGAGGCTGTGTTGAGGCTGTGTTGGGACTGTGTTGGGGCTGTGTTGGGGCTGTGTTGAAGCTGTGTTGGGGCTGTGTTGAGGCTGTGTTGAGGCTGTGTTGAGGCTGTGTTGAAGCTGTGTTGGGGCTGTGTTGAGGCTGTGTTGAGGCTGTGTTGAAGCTGTGTTGAGGCTGTGTTGGGGCTGTGTTGGGGCTGTGTTGAGGCTGTGTTGAGGCTGTGTTGGGGCTGTGTTGAGGCTGTGTTGGGGCTGTGTTGGGGCTGTGTTGAGGCTGTGTTGGGGCTGTGTTGAGGCTGTGTTGAGGCTGTGTTGGGGCTGTGTTGGGGCTGTGTTGAGGCTGTGTTGGGGCTGTGTTGAAGCTGTGTTGAGGCTGTGTTGAAGCTGTGTTGGGGCTATGTTGAAGCTGTGTTGGTTCTGTGTTGAAGCTGTGTTGGTTCTGTGTTGCGGCTGTGTTGAAGCTGTGTTGGTTCTGTGTTGAAGCTGTGTTGGTTCTGTGTTGGGGCTGTGTTGGTTCCATGTTTTAGCTGCTGAAGCCTGCAAAGTTTTCCTTTTTAACCACAAGGTTGACGTCATACAGAGAGGCCTTGCAGACGCATGTGGTGTGTGTTTGAGTGTGTGTGTGAGAGGGTGTCTGTGTGAAAATGTGTGTGTGAGTGACTAAGTGAATGCGTGGGATGGTAGACAGGGTTTTCTTTGTGGAACTTCTGTGTTACTCCCCGGCTGGCTGTTTGTGGCGGGGTCACCACTGGGGTCACCACTGGGGTCACCACTAGGGTCGCTGGGAGGATAAAGGACAGGAGGGTGAGGAGGGTAGAGGGAGGAGGTAGGAGAGAGAAGGAGGAATGGAGGGATGAAGGTAGGAGGGAATGAGGGAGGGATAGAGGGGAATGTGAAAATGAGGGTAAATGACTCAGTGCCTGTCAGACACCAGGGGTGAATCATCCCAGATTAGGGACCGTCCCTCACACCCAGTCAGGGTTACCTTCTTCTTGCACGCCCAGAACGTTTTAGTCTAAACAAACAGTTCTTCCCTCAAGCGGCTCGTGTGTTGTGGCTCTGGCCCACCACAGGAAGAGGGAGGGAGTGCTGTGTTTTACATCCAACCACCAACAACGTTGTTAGAAGTATTGTTCCTTGTTGCCATGTGCGCAGCATAGCTACACTCACACACATATGTATACAGATCAACTCAAATGTACACACCCCACACGGAATACATTTACATTACATTTAGTCATTTAGCAGACGCTCTTATCCAGAGTGACTTACAGTAAGTACAGGGACATTCCCCCGAGGCAAGTAGGGTGAAGTGCCTTATCCAAGGACACAACGTCATTTGGCACGGCCGGGATGATTACTAGCCCGATTCCCTAACCGCTCAGCCACCTGACTCCCTATTGGTATTGGAATACGTGTGTACATTTTTTTTGCATTTTATCTGTGGAATTTAAATTTTACTCCTCACCCTCCCAGAATTAACAGGTGTGTGTGGAGGTGTATGTGGTGTCTATATAGAGGTGGTTGTGGAGGTGTGTGTGTGTGTGCAGAGCTGTGTGGCGGTGTATGTGTGGAGGTGTGTGTGTGGAAGTGTATGTGTGGAGGTGTCCTGTCCTTGTGTGTGTGTAGGTGTAGGGTGTGTGTGGAGGTGTGGTGTGTGTGTGGAGGTGTTGGGTGTGTGTGGGGGTGTGGTGTGTGGAGGTGTGGGGTGTGTGTTGAGGTGTGGGTTGTGTGTGGAGGTGTGGGGTGTGTGTTGAGTGTGGAGGTGTGGGGTGTGTGTGTATCAGCCTCTCTCAATCCAGGGGGTTATTCCAGAAAGCAGGTTAAGTAACATACCCTAATAAGTAAACTCCCCAGCTGACACCCAGCGTTGTAGCAATACTCACCAGTAGGTTGATGCAACATTGTGAATCAGCTGGTGGGTTAACTTACCCGGTTATGCTGCATAACCTGATTTCTGGAATACCCCCCTGGTCATTGATTCTGGTCCCTGAGTCTACTGTAGCCCTGCATGTTTTTAGATGTTTATCTGCTCCAAATCACTGGTTGTGAAAACAAAAGTTGGAAGCAAGATAGATAGACCCCCCACACACACACACCTGCAACTAAGGTCAGTCACTGCTGCTGATGCTGGCCAAACTTACTTGAGAGGATTGTTTGAAACGCCGGAAATGCCGGAAATGAAAAATGTTTCTTTATGTATATTTGAGTCCACACATTTGTAGATATAGGCTTAAGTTTCATCTATATGGAAACGGATTGTGAGGTCGAACCGATTAAATGAGCGAAAACAAGACACAATTTACACTACAATACTAGAATACACTACAGTAGCTAACAACGCTAAACATGTATTTAGTAGAGGAGACCTTCATGAACAGATTGACAAAGTTTAGGCTGTGGCATTGAAGTTCAGGTTAGTAGTCATATAAGTCACCAATTGAAAAAAAATCTGGGACTTTTGATTTAAGTAAGGGGAGTGACGAAAAGTCTGTTGCCGTTTGTTTGGCTTCCTAAAGTTTAGGTTTCCCACAGTGGAAAAAAGGGTAACACTTTATAATAAGTCAACGCTTTTTGGCATTTACAAAGTGTTAACTAATAGTTAGTTAATCCTTTATAAAACATTTTGAAACATTAACAATACATTATTAAATAGCTAATAAGCTTATTATTAAATGCTATGTTAATCATTAATAAACACTGTTAAACATTATGGATTTGATTCATAATACAATTCATAAGGTGTTTGATAACTGCATTACCATACTTTATAGACAGCTTGTTAATATAGTTGCAAACCAGTAGTTTATAATCTGTTAATGGTACATGAGCTGGTATAGAAAGCATTAGCAAATGGTGAACAAACCATTTACATTACCTTTACAAAGCATGAGTAAATAACTAACAACATATTTACTTATGTCTTTAATTAATGTATGCCAAGTCGAATACATGATGTACACTAATACTTAGCAGATGTCTTAACAACTATTTTATAAACACTTACTAATGATGCAACTTGTGATTAGTAATGCAAGTTATAAAGCATTTACTAACTGTTAGTTAAGGCTTTTGTGTTATTTATTAAGGTGTTCTTGTCCATTCTCAAACCTCACATTAACAAAGGTATCATAACAACTATTTTATAAACACTTACTAATGATGCAACTTGTGATTAGTAATGCAAGTTATAAAGCATTTACTAACTGTTAGTTAAGGCTTTTGCGTGACCTAATCTAAAGTGTGAACTATCTATGCCTTATTAAACATTTATAAGTTATTTATTAAGGTATTCTTGTCCATTCTCGAACCTCACATTCACAAAGGCTGAACATAGGTTTCTCAAAAGGAAACAGACACAACACAATGTGATACACAAAATTACTATTTTATTGAAGTAATGACAGGCATGTGTCTTACTAACTACAGTACTTAGTTAGCTCTACTAGCCGAGAGTGACAGTGGTCGATACGTTATAACCTCAGTTTGATATTTCCCGGCATGACCGAACGGTCGAGGTTAGTAAGTTGTTTATTATATGGCATTTTTAGCTCTTTTCATTTAAAACATGTCGTTTTGTTCAGCTCTACTCAAGTCTTCACACGGTGTGTTTCAGGTGTTAGCACCTACAGTACCTAGCAACCAATCTGAAATCTGAGCAACCAAACCTAGCAATCTGCCTAGCGCTTGTCGTTTATATCTCTGTGTTCACGCTTTTCTGCTCTTTTAGAAAGTTAAGAATTTCCTCGTCGCTGTTGATGTCTTCATTGTCATCTGGATAGTAAAACTCCTCGATATCGCTCATTTTGAAGATGACATCAGCGGAGGGCAATAAGAATACGTAGCGTTATCAGACCGCAGGTCAACACGCGCATAGAATATAAAGACTTAATATGCGGCTGGCATGACTACCCATTAGCCAATCAGAACGCTCGTACTGTTGTTGCAATTCAACCAATATGCTGTTCTTATTGGATCAGAAGACGTTCTCAAAAGAGTTGTTGATATGTTGCCTTGGAGATGTAGTGATGTCACCAGTACAAGTGCAGCTGATTGCTCTGACAAGATGGCGTCTGCTCCAGATTCGCAGTGTTTGATTTGGGATCTTCCCACATATTGTTGTAGCGTTAGTATATAAGAAACCAAATGTTTACTCTTCGACAGGTCAGCAAACGCTTTGTCGCCTCAATTTGTTAAAACGATATGTTAGTTTGTAACCCTCGACCTACGGTCTCGGTTAACAAACGTTTTAACAAATCTCTGCTTTCAAAGGCGTTTGCAGACCTGTCGAGGAGTAGCTAGCTAAACATTTGCAGTTTATTACAGCCATTTTTTTAAAATAAAATACAGCTTTGGGTAACCAAGTTTTATACCAATTCTACTGTATTGCTTCTTAATGGAAATAAAATACTATTTTATTACCCAGGTAAATAAATTAACAGCTATTTCTTCTAAAAAACAAAAACACAACATCTATAGGCCTATAGTCTTTCTATAAATGCTTAATAAGGCATAAATAGTTCACACTTTAGATTAGGTCACGCAAAAGCCTTAACTAACAGTTAGTAAATGCTTTATAACTTGCATTACTAATCAGAAGTTGCATCATTAGTAAGTCTTTATAAAATAGTTGTTAAGATATCTGCAAAGCATAGTGTACATCCTGTATTCGACTTGGCATACATTAATTAAAGACATAAGTAAATATGTTGTTAGTTATTTACTCATGCTTTATAAAGGTAATGTAAATGGTTTGTTCACCATTTGCTAATGCTTTCTATACCAGCTCATGTACCATTAACACCTTTTAAACTACTGGTTTGCAACTATATTAACAAGCTGTCTATAAAGTATGGTAATGCAGTTATCAAACACCTTATGAATTGTATTATGAATAAAATACATAATTTTTAACAGTGTTTATTAATGATCAAAATAGTGTTTAATAATAAGCTTATTAACTATTTAATAATGTATTGTTAATGTTTCAAAATGTTTTATAAAGGATTAACTAACTATTAGTTAACACTTTGTAAATGCCAAAAAGCGTTGACTTATTATAAAGTGTTACCGAAAAAAGTTTTTCTTACCAGTGTGTCTCACATACAGCGTTGCAGTGAGCTACACTGGTTTGAAACCACAGGTAATGATTATTTCACCAACAAGTAGTTTACTTGTAATCTAATGTCATAATAAATCCTAAAACAAACATTTATTTGAGAGGAATGTTTATTTTAACGATTGAAAACAGATGTATCACAGACCGCTGCCATATGCAGGGGTGTAGCCAGTATTGGGCCAGGGCGGCACTGGCCCGCCCACATTACTCACTGGCCCGCCCACATTACTCACTGGCCCGCCCACATTACTCACTGGCCCGCCCACATTACTCACTGGCCCGCCTAGGCAAGTTTGATCGAAATGCATTTTTTGTAAGTTTTTATTATTCAAATGTATTTAAGAAAATATATTAATATAAACCTGATTTATAGTTGACTGGTGTGTGTGTTTAATTTGTTTTCAGAATAAAATTAAACTGTTGAAGCAAGTTATAGAACGATAAGAGCATCTGCTAAATGACTAAATGTTATTGGTAGCTATGGTTGCTAGGGGTTCCGAAGACTCTGGGCGGCCTTTAGCCAGCTAACTTTGCTAGACTAGCTGCTTTTTAGCCAATGTGCTAACATCGCTACAATAATGGCTAAACAAGTGACCTACCCCGGACCGTTTTTGCCCTGGATTCCTCTACTAGCCTGTCGTCTGGTAGGCTACCTTTGCCCTGTCATCCTGCCTCAGCGTGTACTGAACTCTGCCTAGATTCATTTTTTGCCTTCTGCCTGCTCCGTTTTGTGCTTGTAATAAGTGTGCGCTCTGCGCTTGTATCATCTACCCCAGTCTCCACTAAGTAGCCTATTCGTTCAACTATGCTGGTTTGTCCAGCCTTTATTGAGCTCTGTTGGTTGAACATGATGTTTAGATAGTGTTTTGTTTTTGCCTTTGCTGAATATTGCAAAGTAAAGGTGTCACTGTTTTTGCAGTTGGCCTATTATTTTTTCTACTCTCTAACACCATGTCGTAACTGGATGCGAGCTTATGACTGTCGCTTAGCATCGGACGCTCTCTGTTCACACTGTATCCGTCAAATTGACTTTGTCATCGTCGTCGTCATCTGCCGCTTGTCCGGGGGACCCCAAGGCGTTCCCAGGCCAGCCGAGAGACATAGTCCCTCCAGCATGTCCTGGGTCTTCCCCGGGGCCTCTTCCCAGTGGGACGTGCCCAGAACACCTCACCAGGGAGGCGTCCAGGAGGCATCCTGGAGGCATCCTGATCAAATGCCCGAGCCACCTCAACTGGCTCCTCTCAACGCGGAGGAGCAGCGGTTCTACTCTGAGCCCCTCCCAGATGACCGAGTTTCTCACCTTATCTCTAAGGGAGAGCCCGGACACCCTGCGGAGAGAAGTCATTTTGGCCGCTTGTATTCGCGATCTCGTTCTTTCGGTCATTACCCACAATTTGTGACCATAGGTGAGGGTAGGAACGTAGATCGACTGGTAAATAGAGAGCTTCGTCTTTTGACTCAGCTCCTTCTTCACCACGACGGACCGATGCAGAGCCCGCATCACTGCAGACGCCGCACCGATCCGCCTGTCGATCTCGCACTCCATTCTTCCCTCACTCGTGAACAAGACCCCGAGATACTTGAACTCCTCCGCTTGGGTCAAGATCTCTTCCCCGACCGGGAGATTGCACTCCACCCTTTTCCGGTCGATAACCATGGCCTCAGATTTGGAGGTGCTGATTCCCATCCCAGCCGCTTCGCATTCGGTTGCGAACCACTCCAGTGAGAGCTGAAGGTCACGGCCCGATGAAGCCATCAGGACCACATCATCCGCAAAAAGCAGCGACCTGATCCTGAGGTCACCAAACCGGACCCCCTCAACGCCCTGGCTGCGCCTAGAAATTCTGTCCATATAAGTTATGAACAGAATCGGTGACAAAGGGCAGCCCTTGCGGAGTCCAACCCTCACCGGGAAGAAGTTCGACTTACTGCCGGCAATGTGGACCAAACTCTGGCACCGGTCGTACAGGGACCGGACAGCCCCGATCAGGGAATCCGGTACCCCGTACTCCCGGAGCACCCCCCACATGAGCCCCCGAGGGCCACGGTCGAACGCCTTTTCCAAATCCACAAAACATGTGTAGACTGGTTGGGCGAACTCCCATGCACCCTCCAGGACCCTTCCGAGGGTGTAGAGCTGGTCCACAGTTCCACGGCAAGGACGAAAACCACATTGCTCCTCCTGAATCCGAGGTTCGACAATCCGACGGACCGTCCTCTCCAGAACCCCTGAATAGACTTTCCCAGGGAGGCTGAGGAGTGTGATCCCCCTAAAGTTGGAGCACACCCTCCGGTCCCCCTTTTTAAAGAGGGGAACCACCACCCCGGTCTGCTAGTCCGGAGGCACTGTCCCCGATGTCCACTGGATGTTGCAGAGTCGTGTCAACCAAGACAGCCCTACAACATCCAGAGCCTTAAGGAACTCCGGACCATCCACCCCAGGGGCCCTGCCACCGCAGAGGTTTTTAACCACCTCGGCGACCTCAGCCCCAGAGATAGAAGGGCCCCCCCCAATGTCCCCAGACTCTGCCTCCACGTCGGAACGCGTGTTGGTGGGATTAAGGAGGTCTTCAAAGTATTCCTTCCACCGATCCAGGACGTCCCCCGTCGAAGTCAGCAGTGCACCATCCCCACCACATACAGCGTTGACAGTGCACTGCTTCCCCCTCCTGAGTCGCCAGATGGTGGTCCAGAACCTTTTCGAAGCCATTCGGAAGTCGTTCTCCAAGGCCTCGCCGAACTCCTTCCACGCCCGGGTTTTTGCCTCTGCGACCGCCAAAGCCGCATTCCGCTTGGCCTGTCGGTACACATCATCTGCCTCTGGAGTCCTACCAGCCAATAAAGTCCGATAGGCCTCCTTCTTCAGCTTGACGGCATCCCTCACCTCCGGCGTCCACCACCGGGTTCGAGGGTTGCCGCCGCAACATGCACCGACCACCTTGCGGCCGCAGCTCCGGTCAGCCGCCTCAACAATGGAGGCCCGGAACATGGCCCATTCGGACATAATGTCCCCGCCCCCCCCCGAGACATGATCGAAGCACTCTCGAAGGTGGGAGTTGAAGCTCCTTCTGACAGGGGATTCTGCCAGCAGACCCTCACATTATGTTTGGGCCTGCCAGGCCTGTCTGGCGTCCTCCCCCACCATCGTAGCCAACTCACTAGTGATGGGCATTCCGGCTCTTTTTCGCGAGCCGGCTCGTTTGGCTCAGCTCACTGAAAAGAGCCGTGTCCTTTGGCTCCCCAATGGCTCTTTAAAAAATAAATGTTTTAACTGAATTTGACTATGATAGGTGTGAAAACAATTTTAATTCAATTATTAAATGAAATCATACTCTACCTTAACCACAATGTCTTGAAAAATGACTTGATTTATTATGGATCTCCTCCGAGTTTCGACTACTCGTCTAACTGAGTGTGTGTGAGTTGGCTCGGCCCTCCCTCATGCAGTATAATTGATTGACACCGCGTGTATGATTGACAGGAACAGAATGTAAGAATGTAAGGGAGTCAGGTGGCTGAGCGGTTAGGGAATCGGGCTCGTAATCTGAAGGTTGCCAGTTCGATTCCCGGCCGTGCCAAATGACGTTGTGTCCTTGGGCAAGGCACTTCACCCTACTTGCCTCGGGGGAATGTCCCTGTACTTACTGTAAGTCGCTCTGGATAAGAGCGTCTGCTAAATGACTAAATGTAATGATCGTGTGCACCTTTAGGCCTACAAGTATTTTTTTGTTGTTCTTTGAATTTGTCAATTATTTTAAATACAATTAAAATTAATTATTTCATAATCATTTAATTTGTATAGGCTATATTAATCTATTAAAAATAGAGTCGGCTCTTCAGATATGCGAGCCAGCTCCCGACGTTCACCTACAAGAGCCAACCTAAGAGCTCTTAGAGCCGGCTCATTCGCGAACGACCCATCACTACAACTCACCACCAGGTGGTGATCAGTTGACAGCTCCGCCCCTCTCCTCACCCGAGTGTCCAAGACATTCGGCCTCAGGTCCGACGACACGACTACAAAGTCGATCATCGAACTGAGACCTCGGGTGTCCTGGTGCCAAGTGCTAGACTACAGAGCTTTCAACGCGAGCGACAAAAAACATAGAAACAGGGTGTCCAACAAAAATTTCTGCCAAAACGTAGTGCTTATTTAAGTCTTTTTTTTTTCTAGGAAAAATTATAGGCCCACGCTATTATTATTATTGGCGACGCTGGCGACGTTGGCGACGCTGGCGACGCTAGTGATGTTAGTGACTGTGGCTAGCAAGTCATCCACCGTTAGCTTCACTTTTCGCCACCAAAATTTAATTCAAGCCTAAACTGTGCAACGGAACGTAAATCTCGATCCAAGAAACGCAATCATGACCAAGACAAACATTTTGACACCAACGTTGTCTATATTGTCAAAATATTGAGGGGTGGAAAAATTATAAATAATAATAAATATAAGAGAGAACAAGTTGTGCCCTTGCCAAAGGCAAAGCACACCCAATTAGAAAGCCCCTCTTTCTGGATGGAGATCAGTAGACAGTAGGTTTTATTCAAAGGGAGCTGGACGCTGCTGTGAGGTGCACTGCCAGCAGAGGGCACTGGAGGGACACAGACATGCTGGACGCCAGGAAAGAACAACAGATCTCAAGTGACTGAAGAACATCATTGCTCCTTCACACAAATCTCTAGTAAGGACTGAGACACGTCTGTGAGGTGGAGAACTAGGAGGCTGGGAGGAGGAGGCTGAGAGGTGGAGGCTGAGAGGTGGAGGCTGGGAGGAGGAGGCTGTGCAGCTGGGAGGAGGAGGCTGTGAGGCTGGGAGGAGGAGGCTGGGAGGGGGAGGCTGCGAGGAAGCTGGAAGGGGGAGGCTGCGAGGAGGCTGGAAGGAGGAGGCTGTGAGGCTGGTAGCAGAGGCTGGTACAGTGTTTGGTCTGCCAGTCTGGTTCGCATTAGCCTCCATGCTTGCTTTGCTCCACTACATTTAAGAGTGTAGTTTATGTGATCCTGACCCCAGGAAACCTTTTCATCTGCGAGAAAGCATTTCTTCTCTCTAATTTGAAATGCTTGATCTTCGACTTGCATCTGACAGTGAGGGGCGGGGCCAGTGTTTATAGTGGAAACAACCATGTTTTATGACTTCTGTCTCACACCTCTGAAATCCAGTCTTTTCATAACGATATCCAACTGGTCGGCTTTATGAAGCGTTTCTTCAAGATGAACAACAGGAAGCTGTGATGTGACAGTCGCTGCTGTGATGTGCCAGTCACTGGACGAGCTGATAGAGATGCAGACCAGCCTGTTCAGGCTTCAGGTTCATCATTCTGAGATCTAAAAGGACAGTAACCGGTGAAGCATCAATTTGATTCCCTATTCCCATCATTTTAAATATCCTTTACGTTCCTGAACCAAACCTCGCAAAAAACACAATACCCACAAATGAGCCAGTTAATAGTGCAGGTGTACTGGGAGCGCCACAGCGTGGGTTGTAGAGCGGCCAGGTCAGGCCTGAACACTGTGGACTAGTCTGCTTGGCTGCAAACATAACTTCCAGGGTGGTTATCCAGGAGAATCTGGATAAGGGGTCTACTAAGAACCCCCCCTCCCCCATTAGACCCCCCTCTAAGCACAGAGGGCCACTCTGTGCTCTTTGCACAGAGTGGCCCTCATGGCCCACATTGCTGCAGTCTCCCGGTCGTGTAGATTCACCCTCTACAACATCCGGAAGATCAGGAGATACCTGTCTGAGCAATCCACCCAGCTGCTAGTCCAAGCACTTGTCCTCTCCAAGTTGGACTATTGCAACTCGCTGCTCGCTGGTCTCCCAGCATGTGCAACCCGCCCTCTTCAGCGGATTCAGAACGCAGCGGCCCGTCTGGTCTACAATCTACCCAGACGCTCCACAGTTTCCCCACTCCTCATCTCTCTCCACTGGCTACCTATCATGGCCCGTATCAGATTCAAGACCCTGGTACTGACCTTCCGAGCAGTGAACGGGACTGCACCCGACTACATCAAGTCTCTCCTGCAGCCTTACACCCCCACCCGTCACCTACGGTCTTCTTCAGACAACCGCCTGGTGGTCCCACCGCTCAAGACCGCCCGGTCCCAACACAAGCTCTTCTCCTGTCTGGCCCCCCAGTGGTGGAATCAACTCCCCACCTCCATCAGAGACACTGACTGTCTCTCCACCCTCAAGGAAAGGCTCAAGACGCACTTGTTCCGGGAGTACAACGGTACTTAGGAATGGTTTGCTTGACCCGATGTTAGTTTCCTCAAGGATCACAATGACTCTTGCTTAGCGACTTGTTGCTCTTGTGGTTAGTGGTAACTGATTTAAATTTTTGTACTCGCTGTGATATATTATTGGGCGTGCTCAAGCCTTCGGCGAGAGCACAACCTTTGTTCTCTCACATATATATTGTTTTCCTGTTTCTCTTTATTGTTCTATTAGAATAATACTTGGAATGCTGAAGCAGCATTCCAAGTATTATTCTTTGAATCTTTAATCAACTTATTATTTTTCTTCTATTTCTTCCGTGGCACCTTTCAGCGCCTTCAAATCTTCAGCTATTAAAACCGTTCAGCTATCAAAAAATTCAGCAGTTTCAGGCCATGGGTGCTATGACTTTTCAGCTTTGTACCTCTTATGCTTGAATTAATATAAATCAATATTCATAATATTTTTAACATGGGTTTCCAATGGAGTTTTCTTTCAAATCCTCTCAAACTTCTTTAAACTTCTTCAACTTCCAAATCCTTCTTCTTCCTGAATCTTTCAGCTAGAGCCACCATTTAAACTTTAAAATGTTGACAAAACCCTAAACTATTTTTAAATAATTCAGCTTTTTGATATCTATTCAACTTTTTTCGATATCACTGATTATGTTTCATGACTTTTTCAAGCCGTTTCTGAGATTTACATGGGTGTGTACGTGAAACCCTAGAGTGCAGACTGAAACGCTTAGAGTGGAGGCCTGAGCTTCGGATGTCGTTGAAAAAATATTTCTAGTTTGCCAGCATTGCCACAATTTTCGCTCTTCATGCTTCATTTTTGGATCAATAGATAGCTAATTTTGTGCTGGTCGTAGACGTACACATTTGTTCAGAGCCCCACGAAAGCGAGACAAAGTCCAACTCTCGCCCCATAGAGACCAATGCAAATCTGGTGACAAAATCGTCAGAGAAAGCAAGAAGGAAGACGATTACGAAACTGCCGGTAGAGTTGTATTTCTGACCGCACAGACATATAAAGGACATCTCTGGTTTCGGCAGTCTTGGGTCTCGGAAAATATCCTTATTTTTTGGATTGGACATATAGTTTTGCGTCTATGTTAACTTGTTTGAGGTGTGGATTCTAGCTACATTTCTGTTATTCTCTGCCCTCAGCGCGTTAGCAATCATAGCTGCACCATCACTGTGGCAACGACAGACACGCACCACTCAGTCTCTCACACAGGTGATTTGTAGTAGCTGATTAGTGGAGTCACAAGACAGAGCTATTCAGTCAACTCGTCTCATTAAAAGACTAAGAGCACTATAATTTCAGCTACTAAAACGAATATACTACTACTTCTACAGTTCAGCTTCTCCCGCATTGTAGGCTATTTAAGCTCTTAGCTTTGTTAGACGATGCAGTTTAGCTTCCACACTGCCTCTTGAAATTCTACTATTTCTTCGATTGCTTCACAACGTTCAAACTTATTCTCCCGCATTGTATTTAAGCACTTAGCTTTGTTAGATGATGCAGTTTAGTTTCCACACTGCCTCTTTTGTGTGACTCACACATTTTTTTAATTCATTTCAGCTTTCAGCTTGCGGGTATTTTCTAATTCTGTAGCCTATTTTCAGCAATTTAAAAACAAATAATTCATCTTTCAGCATTACAACGCATTTTCTGCAGGAAATGCACTTTCTAGTTGTCAACTTCTTAGTTCTTCCGCCGTTTTTTGTCCTTTAACTAGTCCTGCATACTTTCACCGATTCCTACAATTTTGGAATCAAAACGTTCAGCTCCTTCAGGAGATGTGTGCTTTTTTATGTATTAAGGTTTTTGTGCAAATTATTCTCCCATTAACAGTAATGGTAAATCCTTTCAAATCATTAAAAAGCTTCCTCCTCTTTCAAACATTTACATTTAGTCATTTAGCAGACGCTCTTATCCAGAGCGACTTACAGTAAGTACAGGGACAGTAAGTCCCTGTACTTACTGTACCCTAACCCCTGCCAGTTAACCCTAACCCTAACACTTGCAAGAAATGATCCGCTGGTTAGATGTAGCATGATCTTATTATTTAAGTATAAAAAAACTCACCAGGGACAACGACAACATTGGCAACCCTGCACTATGAATTATTATTTTGATGTCATCTTAAATTAAGTGTCAGAACAGGACTGGGTGTGCAGGCACACATGATTAGTTTATCCTCCGTCTTGAACCTGAAACCTAGATTCTAGGTTAGAAATGTTGCCAGTCTGTTGCCAATGACCAACGGTTGCTACGTTTTTCCAGCAAGTTCAAGTCATTCCAGTACTGGAATGACTTGAACTTGCTGGAAAAAAGTGTTGTCCTTTTACCTTCAAATTCGTTCAACCCAGACTTCAGCA
Source organism: Osmerus eperlanus (assembly GCF_963692335.1). Taxonomy (NCBI): domain Eukaryota; kingdom Metazoa; phylum Chordata; class Actinopteri; order Osmeriformes; family Osmeridae; genus Osmerus; species Osmerus eperlanus. The sequence continues at coordinate 566,662 of NC_085024.1, forward strand.
ACTGGTTTTCTGCTAAATTTTCAAATTTTCCTGCAGCTCATCTTTCTGAATTTTTGCCCTTATTGTTTTGCATTTTTCTTCTTCTTTTCTTTTCTTCTCTTTTCTTCTGTGTTCTGCCTTCATCTTGCTCCAGGTCCTTTCAAAAATACCTTTCACAGCAGTACCCTCCAACTGCCAGTACTTTTGCATTTTTCTTCTCTTTTCTGTACTTTTCTGCCTTCATCTTGCTGCAGGTCTTTTTTAACATACATTTCAGACCTTTTGAAACTCCAGCAAATAATTTTCTGCTAAATTTTCAAATTCTTCAGAATTATTTCTCTTTTTGCATTTTTCTTCTCTTTTCTGTAGTTTTATACCTTCGTCCAGCTCCAGCCCCTTTCAAAAATACCTTTCAGGCGCTTCAGCTTATAACTTTCTACTACATTTTCACAATTTTCCGCTTTTTTTAGCATGGTCAGCTATCCCCATTCAGGTTTTCAGCATTCTCACTGTTGTTTCGCAGCAACAGCCGTTTCTAGTTTTTTATTATTGTTTATTTTCGCCCCCCCTAAGGATCAGTCAATATTTGGATTACATAGACAACCTAGGTGTCAAAAGTTTCGTATTGGTAGCGATTGCGTTGGTTGTATTTTTATTTGCGTTTTTTGTGGTGAAAAGTGAAGCTAACGGTGGCTAATTTGCTAGCCACAGTCATTGACGTCACGAAAACACGCGTGACTACCTGTAGCAGAACATTCGTTTCGCATCTGTTAACTTGGGGGATAGCTAGGCTAACTATAGCTTTACTGCAAGGCAGCTGCAGAAACGCCACAAGCAAAGAGGCCCGGGTGATAACTATTTACTCATTTTACTTTGTGATGTGAAACACAATTGTGAAATGTAATGTACAATATTAGCTGATATTATTAAGGAAGTAGGCCCACATCTACTTTCGGAAAAGGTAGTCTACTATTTCCCTGAAGCATTAGCATCATGACATTAGCCTCTGTTGCCCGAGCAACACATACTACAGTGGTCTATGATGCATCTGTTTTCAATCGTTAAAATAAACATTCCTCACAAATACATTTTCGTTGTAGGATTTATTATGACATTACAAGTAAACGATTTATGGGTGAAATTATCATTACCTGTGGTTTCAAACCAGTGTTGCTCACTGCAACGCTGTAGCCTACGCGAGACACTACAAAACATCTACACAGCTGTTTAGGAAGTCAAACGGCGACAGAACATGTTCGGTACTCCCCTTACTTAAATCAAAAGTCTACAGTATCTAACTACTAACCTTAACTTCATTGCCACAGCCAAAACTTTGTCAATCCGTTCATGAAAATAATTAATTTCAGCCTAAACTGTGCAACGGAACGTTAAATCCAATTCAACCAACGCAATCGCTACCAAGACGAACACAGCAGTACGTCTAGTACTGTACTGTAGTAGTATAATTTACCGGGGCAGCTTCTCCACACAGGGCTATATCGCATTTTGCGTTGTTACTGACAATGATCGCTATCAGTGAGCTTTTTATGAATGAGCGATTTTCCGCTAAATAAATGTCAAGCTTATTTACGTTTTTGGGGGCATATTTTCAGTCGGCAGATGGTACTGTTTGAATCGCGATTCCATCTGAAATACTGCCGGTGACAGCGTTGTTACAGTCGTTTTTTTTTTATGAATTACGCAATATGAGTAGGCTAAATGCTTGAAAAATTTCACTAGAAGAGAAAAACGTAAAGGGACGGACCCACCTGCAACCGACGCAAGCAAGCACACCCTACAATTTCCCCAGAAATTGTACCCTCTCTAGTTTTCATTCGTTTTCATCAGGGTAACCACATGTAAAGGCCGTTTGTAACCAACATTGTGTAATTATAAAGTCTACAACTTTACAAATGTTCACCGGAGTCTACAATTAATGGAGTAAAATCTTAATAAGATGGTTTTTTATTCAAATATATCAACTAATATGGTGTATTTCATCATCCTGCAGCCGATTTCGCAAGCAGTGCCCCACCCTTTCATGTTCATTGGTTCCTGCCTTGCTGCTTCAGACTGCGTTCTGCCGATTCGAGTTCGCAGTAGTCGGCCATAGGCTAATCGTGAAGGGCTCTGGTGGGGCTAGCCCCTGTCTCACAATGCAATGTACATTGGACGTGGGAAAGTTTTAATACGCATGCTCAGAATTTAATGTGGACAGGCCCGTAAAGATTACCCCCACAGCCCCCGCACCGCGGGGGGGCCTCGCAGGGATGGGGGGCCTCGCGTGGCAGGCCCCCCGTTTAAAAAAATTGAATTACATGAGATGTCTTATTGTCTTGTCTGTGTTTCCAGAGTTAATATAAAAATAAAGGAAAGTATATTTAATTGTGCTTTCTTTGTTAGCTAGGTAAGTGACATGACGAAGTAGGTCAGATGGTCACACAGACCGGCGAGCCCGCTGCAAATAGGTAGCTAACTGTAGCATAGCGTAGGAAAAATGAAACGCACATTTAAAAGCGGTGCCCAAAAGCGGCATTCAAAACTGAACATTTCTGAATTAAATGCCAAACTTCCCAAAATTACAAATGTCTTTTTCGACCAGCCGGTGAAGGATGCACTCATCTGCAAGAAGAGACAGGTATTGTACTGTTTGCTATAGCTAACATTACTCTACCACGTAGCTAACGTTAGCCTATACTTTGACAGCTGTACTGCTCTGTCTGTGTTGTGCTTCCTAGCGTTAACAGAGCCTCCTTTCCAAGAGCCAGGAAAATTAGCCTTGCTCCTTTATTGACTTCCTATCAAGCTGACAACATTGAAATGGAGTGAAACTACAAAAAAAAGAGAAAGTAGAAAAAGTGCTTAATTATAAAATATATTAGCCTACATAACTGACATTATTAGCAAACATGATAACGTATGCGACAGTAGTATCGTGCAGTTGCAGCGATTGCGTTTGACTATTTAAACATACAAAAAACATAATCAAAGTTACAATAAGTCATTGTATTTCAGTTATATACATATTATGATCGTGTAAAACGTACAGTCATTGCTTTCTACAAGATTCACACGACAAAAAATGGCTCCATTTATGATTTAGCGAACACGCTAATAATAAAACACAACTCCATACTATCAAGTGTGCCTGATGTAGCCACGGCCGTCAAATTATTTCTGACTCTCAGGGGCTCTCAGGCTTATTCTGCGGGGGGGCCTCATGTGTTTCCGTTACGGGCCTGAATGTGGATCACACGAATTTGATGCCAAGTGGGGCTGAGAGCCGGTAGCCCCACCACAGCGTCATTTTGTATTTCAGATCTGATTGGCTGTCTGTCTGTCTGGCGCCAACATTAGTCGGCAAGAAGAAGAGCGTGGTGGGGCTAGCCCCTGTCTCACAATGCAATGTAGGCTACATTGGACGTGGGAAAGTATTAATACGCATGCTCAGAATGTAATGTAATGTGGATCACACAAATTTGATGCCAAGTGGGGTAGGCAGCCTGTAGCCCCACCACAGCGTAATTTTGTATTTCAGACCTGATTGGCTGTCTGTCTGTCTAGCGCCAACATTAGTCGGCAAGAAGAGCAAGGAAGGTAGATTGTCTTAGCTAGCTTGTTAGCTTCACAAACTCCAGATAAGTTGAGAAAATGAATAAAGTGGATTTCATACTCGAGCACCAGTTATATACCCTTATATATACCCGATAAACCCTTAATTTGGAGGAGAAAGTTGAAGTAAAGCGACTTGGTGGTGCCCATTAGCCACAATATTGTCATTGCTCAAACTGCTGGTAAAAGTAACCGCAGGTTTAACGTGGAGTGGTTTTTGACAAAAAGTGGCTAACGGTTAGCATACTAAATAAAGCACCTTTCTCTTCAAGTGAGCTCTCAGCCTTGGTGAGTGAAAGCATGTTTTATCATCCTGCCTTTGTGGTGCTGGTCCGTGCATTGGTCATATTTCTGAGCTGGATCAATAGATATAGATAATGACAAGTGTCAGTGTGTCCATGCTTATCTATTAAGGTTGTTGTCATAGAATGGATCTGTATCCCTAAAAAGTTGTCTTTCCGCTTCGTTGTGGCCTTAAGTGGTGTTGAGCACATTGCTGTTCGCGTATGCCCCTGTAGGCACATTGGTTCTGAGCTTGGTTGCATTTCTAATTTAGGTTTGTAAATATGACAGTGGTAATTTTACATGTGTGTGAGAGAGAAGGAGAGCAATTACACAAGAAGGTCTCTCTCTCTCTCCAGTTTGTGTACTACAACACCTGGTAGAAGCAAGCCGCTCTGTCGTTAAAAGTGTTTTGTGGAGCCACGCTGTTTGTTGATGTGTTAAATAAACACATCAGTAGCAAGAGGGAGTTTTGTAGCTTTACTGGTATGTATCCTATATTTTGAAATGGTTCTTGCCCCACCAATTTTTTACATATAAAAACGCCACTGAATATACACAAGATTATTCTAATAATCTGTGACCTATTTCCACTCTCTTTACCTTTTAAATTATTTTTTTATAAAAATGATAGAAAATTGCTCATCTCTGAAAATAGCATGAAATCCTCACTAATCTTAATAACGTTTTCAAAATTACTCTGAAAAATCTTAGATATACACCAGATTATTCTAATAATCTGTGGCCTACTTCCACACCCTTAACTTTTTCTCCGAGTTCCTCACGGCAAACTTTATTGAAAAGGTAAAGGGTGTGGAAGTAGGCTCGACATGATTAGAATAATCTGGTGTCAATTTGAGATTTTTTATCACAATTTTGAACAAGTTATGAAGATTAGCGTGGATTTCATGCTACTTTATTGAAGAGTGTGGAAGTAGGCCAGACTTAATTAGAATAATTAAGTCTGGGGGTCAGATGGCTGAGCGGTTAGGGAGTCGGGCTATTAATCAGAAGGTTGTTGGTTTCATTCCCGACCATGCAAAATGACGTTGTGTCCTTGGGCAAGACACTTCACCCTACTTGCCTCGGGGAGACTGTCCCTGTACTTACTGTAAGTCGCTTTGGATAAGAGCGTCTGCTAAATGTAAATGTAATAATCTGGTGTATATTTTTTGAAACCATTTTTGAAACGTTCTTAAGATTAGCGTGGATTTCATGCTATTTTCAGAGATTAGCGATTTTTTTGAATTTTGTAAAAAACGTTATTGAAAATTATTCAAATATTCAAAAAGGTTGTGGAAGTAGGCCAGACTTTATTAGAAGAATCTGGTGTATATTTGAGATTTTTCAATACAATTCTAAAAAAGTTGTTAAGATTAGACAGGATTTCATGCTGTTTTCAGAGATTCACGATTTAATCTAATTTTGTTTGAAATTTAATTTAAAATATAAAGGATGTGGAACTAGGCCAGACTTTATTAGAATAATCTGGTGTATATTTGAGATTTTTCAGTACAATTCTGAAAAAGTTATTAAGATTTGTGAGGATGAAGCTATTTTCAGAGATTAGTGATTTTCTATTATTTTGTTTGACTCAATTGAATTGAACTCAATTGAAAATGTAAAGGCTGTGGAAGTATACCAGACATTGCCAGAATACTCTGGTGTCCGTTTGAGGTTTTATATTCATACAAATATTATAAAGGTCATAATTTTTCCAAATTGTATGGGTAGTTTAAACACGGTCCCTAACGCGACGATATGAATAGTTGCCTGTGCCCCAGTAGGGCTTTATGTCTAACAACGCCCCCGATGAAGAGCCATGTGAAATACTTTGAACCTGCTAAACAAAATACATTTCCTTTGGTAATCATAGCTGGGGTATATTTCCTCAGAATGCGATTACGTGGAGCAAGAATTTTGTTTCGCGTTCGTTACTATATGGTTTGAATTACGAGTTTTAAGTAGTATTAAAACCCGTAATTCAAACCATATAATCTGTGTTAATAGCAGATGTTATTCTCAACACAAAAAGTAGTAATTCTCGTAATTCAAACCATATAGTAACGAACGCGAAACAAAATTCACTACTACTTTTTGTGTTGAGAATAACATCTGCTATTAACACAGAACTGACATTCTTCTCTTGAATTCTATAACAAAGAAAGTATAATGTGAGACATTTTCACATTGTGAGACAAGTATTTTGAACTGTAAATGAGCAGCAACAAATGTATGCTTTTAAATCTATGCAATCTTTATAAATAATAAGTATTTTTATTAGTGTTGGGCCGTTATTGGCGTTAACGCGCGTTAACGCGCTGCGACTCTTATCGGCGATTAAAAAAAATATCGCCGTTAATCTATTCTCAAAATTGGGTTGGGAGCTGGGTCTATACTACGCAAGCTATGATAACTTTCACCTTGATATTTTAGCGCGGATGTATACCTAGCCGAATTGCACTGTAGGGGGCGAGAACGAGTCTTCGAACCTGTGTGTATGCCATGTGTATGAAATTATCCCATCAAACGTGACGTGCTAACATGGATGCAGCTATGAAGCCGCCTGGTTTACTTCAGGGAAAATGTATTTTTAAGAAGCTTCCCAATGGAAACCTCGACAAGACTAAGGTTGTTTGCACCTTGTGCTATGCGGAATTAGTTTACTGTAGGAGTTCTTCCAGTCTCAAATACCACCTAAACGTAAAGCATCCCTTAGGTAATGCGGAAGATGCCGGGCCAAGCACTGATGTAGCGCAGGGGAAGAGTCGTCGTCAAACTACGAGTGCAACCGAGGCAAGCCCGTCAGCACAGCTCTATCAGCCAAGCTAACTAATCTAATAAACAGTTAATAAACACAAGTACATCTTATTGAACATAATTTATTTTCATCACCAATTATCATAGTAGAACAGCTTTCTCAAGCAGTTTGTGATGCATTTTGGAAACAGGATGCTCCGCCATTTGGCAAGCCCACCACACATTTTTATATAAAATATACAGAAATATCAGTTGTACAAATTAGTTAATAAACGAACCCCTCTACAACCAACGCAAGCACACCCTACAATTTCCCCAGAAATGGTACCCTCTCTAGTTGAACTTGATTTCTTTAAATTTAGAAAATCTCAACTTTGATAGCAATCTAAATAAATGTAGCCTAAGTTAATTATGAATAACTAGGTCCAAAGAGACATTACAATATGTGGATTACATTTACATTATTTCTCTTAAAATGTGCGAGAGGATGGTGGGAGGTTTATCACATACTGTATGCACCAAATCCACCCAGGCCAGCAGGACCCTCAGTTCTATGGAGGAGCGTCTGCTAAATGACTAAATGTATGGGAGGATTTGAAACTGACAGTGAGAATCTCTTGGACATCATTGTGGAGACCAGCCACACACACACCCTCCACCAGACCATATCCCAAGGCGTGTATCTGTGGAAAGGTTGTGTCTGAAATAGCCTCTATGTAGGTTAAATCAACAAAATGGGGACTTCCATCCACACTGCAATAAACCACCCACATGGCGCCACCTGTTGGTGTTGTGGGTGTGTGCGTAACTGTGTTTGTACTTCTGAAGTTTTTAAGTCTGTGTAGGTACTGTGTTCACGAAGGCACCGTGTTTTAGTTGGTGTGGATCTGACAGTCACGGTGTGGAAGGATGAGCTCACATCCCTTGATCTGATTTCTACAGGATCAAACCCGTCGCTGTTTTATGGGAGAAATAAATACGACGTCTGATAAAAACAACTGTAGGCTACTCCGCCGCATGCTGCCTGAGGCGAACATCAGCCAAACATCGTAGCGAACAAGCTTGCTATGCAACACGTTTCTCACACGTGAAATAATTACACTTGGAATTTTTAAACAAGCTATAAAAATCTATTTAACGATACGACGACAACTTATGATTTCATATGTTAGATATCTATATTTCGTCACCGACCGTGTAGTTAAGCTAGCCGTCGTTACGCTGCCGCCTGGCGGTCATGTCCGCTGCTAACCAGAGTGTGAACCTAATCCTGAGTTGATTTAATTCAGACTTTTCGGTTCCAGAACAGCCGATTTCAATTAGTTAAATCAACTCGGACTAGGTCCACTCTCTGAGTTAAGCGCGTGAATGAGGTCTTGGCGTGGGACACAATTGCTGGCCGAGTCAATCCATACATTTGAATGCAGTAGCCTATATTATGGACATACATACAGTAAATCAACCTACACATGGTCACCCTGCCTCCTAGTGGCCGAGCAGAGAAGCAGGGCTCACCTCTATCTGCAGTGGACAAGGACACACAACCACACAAACATAATTTTAAAGTAGATTTATATATTTTACACAACTCCTTAAATATTCGAATAAAAAAGGCCTTGGTCCTTGTACATTCCTGGTGATACAGAACCTCCCACTAAGCTAACCCCACAGGCCCTTAAATCTCGCCCTGATACAGAATTAGATATGAAGATGGATGCAGGTCTGGTTGAACCAAGTATGTCAGGTGGGGTAACCAGGGTTGTCATGGGAACCAGGGATCAAACAAACCAGTTTCAGAAATTAAATAAAATCAATAATGGGTGAGGCTGCTGTTAGCAGGCTGGCTGTGAGGCTGAGGTGTGGAGGTGGTGTTGCTGCTGCAGGCTCCGGGAACACAGCCTCAGGTCTGCAGGGTCCTGGTCGGCTCCTCTAGGTCCTGGTTAGCAGCTACAGGGCTCCTCTAGGTCCTGGTCAGCAGCTACAGGGCTCCTCTAGGTCCTGGTCAGCAGCTACAGGGCTCCTGTAGGTCCTGGTCAGCAGCTACAGGGCTCCTCTAGGTCCTGGTCAGCAGCTACAGGGCTCCTCTAGGTCCTGGTCAGCAGCTACAGGGCTCCTGGGAGGAGCAGCTGCAGCAGGACTGCCCCCAATACTAGGAGGCCCCCCAGGACCAGTAGCAGCCACAGCGGGAGGGACCCTGGGGAGAGACCAGGGGTTACTGATGCATGATGTACAGTAGACCAGGGGTTACTGATGCATGATGTACAGTAGACCAGGGGTTACTGATGCATGATGTACAGTAGACCAGGGGTTACTGATGCATGATGTACAGTAGACCAGCAGAGCTGGTGGTCAGTAGCAGGCAGGGCTTGAAATTGGCACCCGCCAAGCGCCAATGGCGTGTAGATTTTTGGGCTGGCGACTAAATTGTGTCCGATGCTCCGCCATTTGGGGAGTGAAATTGCGGAGTACAGCTCCCGACTTCCGCGCCTGTCATGATTAAAAAAAGCTTGCAACGCCAACACGAACAGTTGTGCGTGCATCTAGGTGTCAGAAAACCGGGAAGATAGCCTTTATAACAGCTAGAGAATGACACAGATAATACAAATAGTTAGATAGACAAAAAAGGTCGAGGATGACAGCATTTAAGAGAGAAAGAATTCCCCATTGATCTGTCACATCAGAATTTTGTTTTGGGTCACGAAAGTCTTGAAATTTGAGTGAGAATGTCGCCCGGTAGACCGCATTAGGCAGCAGCCATGTCTTCACGTCACAAAGTTCATAATTTTACAGTTTAAAGTCAATTCTACACCTAAAAAGTCGAACAGGGCAGCTTTCAAGAGATATGGGAATTCTGCTTTTAGCCAGCTGGTCCGATTATTTTTGTGATTTGTGTAAAACTGGCAATCTGAGTGAAACTGCGTCACCGTTACACTGTTTTGACGTCGTTAGCCTCAGACTCGGGTTGCTCACTGGCAGTGTGCACAATGTTGTATTTCACTCCATTCTACACTATAAACGTCAGGTAGGACTGCCTTTTGTAGATACAAGCCTGCTGAAGATAGCCAGCATCTCGGATTTCTTTAACCAAGCCTGTTTCATTCGTCATTTGCCTGAGAAAGCGACCTCCGTTAGCCAGGCTAGTTTTGCCCGATCACTTGGTCAGGCTATTTAAAGGTATCGGGGTCAAGTGACTTTTGTGCATGGACAAATGAAACGTAAATGTACGTGTTCAAAAAGTTAATGTCAAGCCCTGAAATCCAGTGGCCAGAGATATATGATGACCTGATCGACACGAGTAGTAGGCCCCTGAAACCCCCTGAATTAATAAATTATTTCAAAAAGTAAAATAGTTTGATTTTGTTTAATCCATTCTGATAGTGATTTACAATTATATTAAAATCATAGGTAAAGGTTGTTTATGTCAAACTATTTCAGAGTACGTCTGAAATGCCAGGTTTAATTTTGGCCGGAAAAAAATATTATTGGCTGGTAACTTTTTTCATCGGTAGCAGGTGTACAAGGTGTTGGGGCTGCAGGGCACCAGAACTCACATCTGCTGCGGACAGTATGCATCTGGCAGCGACTGTCCACCGCCACACTCAACATGGCGGCCTCGTGGTTGCCTCGCATCAGCTGGCCTTGAGCAGAGTCAGGCAGGAAGCACACATCTGTCACCACAATGCCATGAGACTCCTTCACGTAGTACAGCCTCTGCTCACACACACACACACACACACACACACTTAATGGCAGCATAGATACGTTTTGCAAAATCCAAAGCGCATGACGGGAGGTAGACAGACAGTCGAGAAGCCCGACCATCATTGCATTTGGTCCGAATGCCGTCCAATCATTAGTTCCGGCCCAACCTTAATGATCGGTCATGTTTACTACAGTCGTGTGACGCCCATGGATATCGGATTACCTGCCTTTACAACCAATGTGGGATGGGTTTTGTTTTTTGAATGTGTGTGTGCGCACACCTGGAGTGAGAAGGCAATGTAGACAGCCACGGATCCTGTCACAGTCCCCAGCCCTAAGTATGTTCCAGAGTCACTGTGAAGGTAACACAGCACCAACAACACTTAGGTTTAAAACACATCACATACACCGCAGAACACATCACATACACCGCAGATAAACAGACTCATCCCAACGACTTCTCTGAGACAGTGCCCTAAATAGAATCCCCCCGCTCCCTCCTCCCCCCCCCACCTCACCTGACGGCCAGACAGGATATGACCTCGGTGCCGCAGGGGGCCACTAGCATGGGCAGGAAGTTGGATGCATCCCACTTGGTGAGGTAGCACTGTGGGGGCTTCCTGTCTCGCTTGTGAGGGATCTGGACGGTGTACAGCCTCCGGGCTTCCTCCTGGTCTTCCACCCGGCCAAACCTGCACCACAACACCACCATCACAACACCACCATCACAACACCACCATCACAAAACCACCATCACAAAACCACCATCACAACACCACCATCACAACACCACCATCACAACACCACCATCACAAAACCACCATCAAAACACCACCATCACAACACCACCATCACAAAACCACCATCACAACACCACCATCACAAAACCACCATCACAACACCACCATCACAAAACCACCATCAAAACACCACCATCACAACACCACCATCACAACACCACCATCACAAAACCACCATCACAACACCACCATCACAAAACCACCATCAAAACACCACCATCACAACACCACCATCACAACACCACCATCACAACACCACCATCACAACACCACCATCACAACACCACCATCAAAACACCACCATCACAACACCACCATCACAAGACCACCATCACAACACCACCATCACAACACCACCATCACAAAACCACCATCACAACACCACCATCACAACACCACCATCACAAAACCACCATCAAAACACCACCATCACAAGACCACCATCACAAGACCACCATCACAAAACCACCATCAAAACACCACCATCACAACACCACCATCACAACACCACCATCACAACACCACCATCACAACACCACCATCACAACACCACCATCACAAAACCACCATCAAAACACCACCATCACAACACCACCATCACAACACCACCATCACAACACCACCATCACAAAACCACCATCAAAACACCACCATCACAACACCACCATCACAACACCACCATCACAACACCACCATCACAACACCACCATCACAACACCACCATCACAAAACCACCATCAAAACACCACCATCACAAAACCACCATCAAAACACCACCATCACAACACCACCATCACAAAACCACCATCACAACACCACCATCAAAACACCACCATCACAACACCACCATCACAACACCACCATCACAACACCACCATCACAAGACCACCATCACAACACCACCATCACAACACCACCATCACAAAACCACCATCAAAACACCACCATCACAACACCACCATCACAAAACCACCATCACAACACCACCATCACAACACCACCATCAAAACACCACCATCACAAAACCACCATCACAACACCACCATCACAACACCACCATCACAACACCACCATCACAACACCACCATCACAACACCACCATCACAACACCACCATCACAAAACCACCATCACAACACCACCATCACAACACCACCATCACAAAACCACCATCAAAACACCACCATCACAACACCACCATCACAAAACCACCATCACAACACCACCATCAAAACACCACCATCACAACACCACCATCAAAACACCACCATCACAAAACCACCATCACAACACCACCATCACAACACCACCATCACAACACCACCATCACAACACCACCATCACAACACCACCATCACAAAACCACCATCACAACACCACCATCACAACACCACCATCACAACACCACCATCACAACACCACCATCACAACACCACCATCACAACACCACCATCACAACACCACCATCACAACACCACCATCACAACACCACCATCACAAGACCACCATCACAAGACCACCATCACAACACCACCATCACAAAACCACCATCACAACACCACCATCACAACACCACCATCACAAAACCACCATCACAACACCACCATCACAACACCACCATCACAAAACCACCATCAAAACACCACCATCAAAACACCACCATCACAACAACAGGTAATCAGGGGGCTGTTCCATAAAGCTAGTTTACCAATTAAGCCAGGCTTATGTCAAAGGCCTGCAGGCCTGGTATCTGTAGGGCTGTATGAGAGTACCTGCAGGCCTGGTATCTGTAGGGCTGTATGAGGGTACCTGCAGGCCTGGTATCTGTAGGGCTGTATGAGGGTACCTGCAGGCCTGGTATCTGTAGGGCTGTATGAGGGTACCTGCAGGCCTGGTATCTGTAGGGCTGTATGAGAGTACCTGCAGGCCTGGTATCTGTAGGGCTGTATGAGAGTACCTGCAGGCCTGGTATCTGTAGGGCTGTATGAGAGTACCTGCAGGCCTGGTATCTGTAGGGCTGTATGAGGGTACCTGCAGGCCTGGTATCTGTAGGGCTGTATGAGGGTACCTGCAGGCCTGGTATCTGTAGGGCTGTATGAGGGTACCTGCAGGCCTGGTATCTGTAGGGCTGTATGAGGGTACCTGCAGGCCTGGTATCTGTAGGGCTGTATGAGAGTACCTACAGGCCTGGTATCTGTAGGGCTGTATGAGGGTACCTGCAGGCCTGGTATCTGTAGGGCTGTATGAGGGTACCTGCAGGCCTGGTATCTGTAGGGCTGTATGAGGGTACCTGCAGGCCTGGTATCTGTAGGGCTGTATGAGGGTACCTGCAGGCCTGGTATCTGTAGGGCTGTATGAGAGTACCTGCAGGCCTGGTATCTGTAGGGCTGTATGAGAGTACCTGCAGGCCTGGTATCTGTAGGGCTGTATGAGGGTACCTGCAGGCCTGGTATCTGTAGGGCTGTATGAGGGTACCTGCAGGCCTGGTATCTGTAGGGCTGTATGAGGGTACCTGCAGGCCTGGTATCTGTAGGGCTGTATGAGGGTACCTGCAGGCCTGGTATCTGTAGGGCTGTATGAGAGTACCTGCAGGCCTGGTATCTGTAGGGCTGTATGAGAGTACCTGCAGGCCTGGTATCTGTAGGGCTGTATGAGAGTACCTGCAGGCCTGGTATCTGTAGGGCTGTATGAGGGTACCTGCAGGCCTGGTATCTGTAGGGCTGTATGAGGGTACCTGCAGGCCTGGTATCTGTAGGGCTGTATGAGGGTACCTGCAGGCCTGGTATCTGTAGGGCTGTATGAGGGTACCTGCAGGCCTGGTATCTGTAGGGCTGTATGAGGGTACCTGCAGGCCTGGTATCTGTAGGGCTGTATGAGAGTACCTGCAGGCCTGGTATCTGTAGGGCTGTATGAGAGTACCTGCAGGCCTGGTATCTGTAGGGCTGTATGAGAGTACCTGCAGGCCTGGTATCTGTAGGGCTGTATGAGGGTACCTGCAGGCCTGGTATCTGTAGGGCTGTATGAGGGTACCTGCAGGCCTGGTATCTGTAGGGCTGTATGAGAGTACCTGCAGGCCTGGTATCTGTAGGGCTGTATGAGGGTACCTGCAGGCCTGGTATCTGTAGGTCCTCTCTGCCACCTGAGGCAGAGCTCTGCTCCAGTCTAGGCTCATGTTTAGCTGTGTCCCACACCACAGGCTGCAGGCCAGGTCTCTGCCCACCGTCACCAGGTGCTGGAACATACACATATGCATGCATATCACACACAATAAAATCCCACTGTCTACTTTAGAACGTTTTAATGAAAGGCTTCTGCAATTTTACCTTCACTAATGTCCTACCAGGTTATCTTCACTACTGTCCTACCAGGTTATCTTCACTACTGGCCTACCAGGTTATCTTCACTACTGGCCTACCAGGTTATCTTCACTACTGGCCTACCAGGTTATCTTCACTAATGTCCTACCTTGTTGTCTTCACTAATGTCCAAGTCTTCTACCTCCCCCTCGTGGGCTTTGAAGTCATACTTCTCCTTCAGGGATGGATACTGCAGGAAGTACAGTCAGACAACAGTTTAACAAGAGATACTACTGTAGTACAATCTTGTACCTGTCCCCCCGCCCCTCCCTGCTCCCCCCACCACGCCCCTCCCTCCCGCTCCCCCCCAGCTGACCTCCCAGACTCGTATATGCCCGTCCGTGCCCCCGACCAGCAGCAGACTGAGGTCTGGGCTGAACCTGACCACCTTCTGGAGGGGGTCCTGGGGGTTGAGATCAGACTGCACCTCCCCCACCCCCTCCACGAAGATCTGGGGCGTGTCCTCCTTGGTGTCCCCCCCCGCGGCCCCAGAGGCCCCCTCTCTGGCCCCCCGCCCTGCTCTCCTCCTGGTGCCACCCTGCTCTCTGCTGCCCCCTGATGGACACATGGGGAACCACAGAAACATGTCAGCATTCTGAGTACTATTCAGCCCTTCTTACAGACACCCTGCTGGACTGCTGTTAGAAGACCCCCTGCTGGGCTGCCGCCCCTCTTTACCCTCTGTGGCTGCAGCCTTGCGTCCCTCCTTCTCCTCCTTGCGTCTGAACCGCATGAGGCAGCAGCTCCCGTCCTGCCCCGCGGCGATGACGTCGCCCCCCAGGGCCATGTTCATGGTGGCCCGCGTCTCTGTGTCGTGGGTGTGGAGCAGCGTGGCAGTGAACTGGCCCCCTGACATCCCCAAACCCAGGAAGTGCTGCAACAACAACAACTGGGTGATTCTTATCCCTCCATAGGAGAAGGAGAATGAACAATCAGGGCATAAAGAATGTGTTCATTTAACATATCTTGATCTGATGCTCCACAACAGAGCTCTATCCGTCCCAACAGAGCTATCAGATCAGAGCAACATAAAGGGCTCTTTATTACCAGAGCGTTCTTTATCCCCGTCTTCGAGGCACCTCCGCCGCCCGCCGTGATTACCAACCCCGTTTTAGGATCTACTTTGACGGTATAGAGGGGGAAGGGGGCTCGGTACAAGTCTGGTACCTTCCGTCTACCCATGACTCAACGTTTGGTAGCTCTCTCTCCAATTCTAACTGCACTGTAGAAATAGGACCCACAAGACAAAACACAGACATTAACTTTACAGAAACAAATGAAGACCTAGCAATTAACATGATTCAGAACTGTAAGTGGAAGTTTGTCAATCGACGTCGGTGCGGATACAGCGTACGCTGACATGTCCATTATTAGCAGTGAGTAAACAAGGTATAAAGGAGCTAAGTTGCTAGCTACGGCTGGCTAGCTTTATTAGCTAAATAACGGGGTGATTCTACAATTGTTTTGTCTTGAAAATTGGGTGTACAGAAGCTTGCAGTATTCTCATGAAACAACTATTATGCACGCTATAAGACAACTGCAGAAACAGAACTGAGATCCACTGCCCTGCCGTGTTGGAGCCCAGCTGGCTCAGTTACACCAAAGCGCATATGCACTACAGCCCTACAGATGATCAGCTGTACTAACGTTAGCTATGTGCTTCTCTAGCTTCCTACTGCTAGCAGCCGTATCCGCGTTTTAGGTGGCAAGCTTGCTAGCCATGAGTTACCTGTAGGAATTGCTCCGTTTTTTCTTCTGTTGTAGTTTTGTTAGCTACTTAGCTAATAACATTATGAACTGTTAATGTATGCACACAATTAAAGTAGCAGAAACCCAAGTGTCAAAGCTACCTGACGTTACTTCCTTCCCCAGGCTACACGTCAGCTGCACACGCGTCAGCTCAACGTCATTACGTCACTCCGTCAAAAAAGGCGCGTTCGACATCGACTGCGGCTGCATGAAACGACCGGCGAGAGTTGCCGCTTGCAGTCGGGGAGGAGTTAAAAACGCCTCCTTAAAGTCGGACATTCCTGCTTCTCGTGGTTTGCTGCGTTAACGTCGTCATGAACTCAATCTCCTCAACTCAATTAAACGTAGTCTTTCCGTTAGTGAAGAGGCGGACTAAAACCCTTCAACAAATATTTAATAAATTAAACAGTTTGGTCCGGATTTGAGCATTGGCGAAACTGAAGGTGTCAGAATAAAGACAAAACACGCGTCGTTGTTAGTCTGGCCAATCATGAAATAGCTGTGTCGTCATTAGAACCCGTGCAGTTGCTCTCTCGGCTACACAGCCGGCAGTTCTCGAATCGATCTCAAGGTAGCCTACTTTGACAGTGACCGAGCCTCGGCGCCGTCAAAAAGTCTAACCAGAATTCTATGGCAGGCCAAAAGGACAAGTATTAGGACGTCTCTGTGTGTAAACCACGCGTAATTTACGCCGACTTTGTATGGAAGTCGGCGTAATGGACGCCGTCTTTGCATGCAAAGTCGGCGTAAATTACGCGTGGTTTACACACGGAGACGTCCTAATACTTGTCCTTTTGGCCTGCCATATTCTGGTTAGACTTTTTGTCCGACTTGAGACGGCGCCGAGGCTAGGTCACTGTGACGTAGCCATCAAAGTACCGTGAGATCGATTCGAGAACTGCCGGCTGTGTAGCCGAGCGCATTTTCTCAAGAGCACGTACTGCACGGGTTCAAATGACGACACAGCTATTTCATGATTGGCCAGACTCACACACGACAACTTTGACGTGTGTTTTGTAATTATTCTGACACCTTCAGTTTCGCCAACGCTCAAATCCGGACCAAACAGTTTAATTGAATTAAAAATGTGTTGAAGAAAGGGTTTTAGTCCGCCTCTTCACTAACGGAAAGACTAAGTTTAATTATAAATAAAGTAAAGTAAGCAAACAGCGCTTGATCGGCCATGACTGACGTCAACGCAGCAAACCACGAGAAGCTGGAATGTCCGACTTTACAGAGCCGTTTTCAACTCCTCCCCGACTGCAAGCGGCTACTCTCGCCGGTCGTTTCATGCAGCCGCAGTCCATGTCGAACGCACCTAATATCACGGTCCTTTTCCTATACTTTTCAATTGTTTCTCCTAAGTCAAATCTCGTGTGATTCTGTTTTATAAGGATTTTACTTTTTATCCCCCTAATTTTTCAAGGATAAGCAACACGTCTGGGTGCATCACAATTGAAAACAAATGGGAGAATTAAAAATACATTATCATTGTTGTCCTCGAAATTCAATATCCACAGTAGCAAAGACCAGGGGGCTATTGCACGAAACCAGGATAAGGGATTAAGTCGGGATATTCAAGTTATCCTGGATGAATTTAGCTTTGACTTGGTTGCACGAAAGCAGGTTGAATTAAACCCAGCCAAGTAACCATGGAGATTTATTCTTTGCAGCTAGCCTGCTCCAGAGCAGGCTAACAGCCAGGCTAAGATTAATTCTGGAGTCTCATGTGTTAAATCAGCTGCCGCTCTGATCCGAAATAAAAATTTTAACAGTTATTCCGTTGTCTTCTGAATGTGTTCGGATTTATTTTTATTAACATGCATTACTTGTCACTATTGCTGTCACAAGTTGATTTTAAACCCTAGCCTACTATTGCAGTTTTTAGATGTTTAGAAATGGTTGACGAAGTTGCAACGGTGATTTCAATAAAGTCAGTGATGAAGGCGATATATAAAGTCCTATTCACCTGTGTTTCTTCTTGCACCATGGCATGCCCATTTCTTAATGACGTGTTGGACGACGAAGCACTGATACTGAGACGTGCTTTCAGACGTGAGAGGGTGTTTCGTGACAGATCTGACCCTTTGGCTTTTTCGGACGAGTACCTGCATGAGAGGTATAGGTTTTCTGGAGATGGGATCCGTTATTTGTGTAGACTGCTGGGTCCCAAAATTCAGCACCGCACAGGGCGAAGCCATGCTCTCACCATCCCACAGATGGTCTGTGTGGCACTGCGCTTTTTCGCAAGCGGCATGTTTTTATATGCCGTGGGAGATGCCGAACCCTTGAATAAAGGTACCATTTGCCGTACGGTCAAAAGTGTGTGTTTGGCACTGAAGTCCTTGGCACACATCTTCATTACCTTCCCTGGCCACAGAAGAATGTGTTACATCAAGGAGGATTTCCACAAGATTGCAGGTAACTTGAATTATAGATTACAAAAAGTGTTAAGTTAGAACAGTCACCAAATACTCAGACTATTTTGTGTTACAGGTTTCCCTAATGTCATTGGTGCGCTGGACTGCACACACATCCGAATTAAACGCCCCTCAGGGGCCCATGAGGGAGATTATGTCAATCGAAAATCCTTCCACAGTATCAATGTTCAGGTAAAAATTATGTAATTACTGTCAACTAGCCAAATATTCTGTGCATTAAATGTGTAATGAATAGGCAACATTGCATCGTTTCAGATGATCTGTGATGCTTCCTGCATGATCACCAATGTGGAGGCAAAGTGGCCTGGGTCTGTCCATGACTCCCGAGTTTTCAGGTCCAGTACCATTTCCCAGCGACTGTCACAAGGTATGCCACACACATTTCACTGATAAACACAATTGCGTCAAAGGTTTAACTTATGTGTAGTTGTAATGATTACATTTTGTATTCTCAGGTGAATTCTCTGGTGTTCTTCTGGGAGACAAGGGTTATGCCTGTGAGACATACCTTCTCACTCCACTAGCAGACCCTCAGACAGCAGCACAGCAAGGGTACAATCTTGCCCATGCAAGAACAAGGGGCCGAATTGAAATGGCATTTGGCCTTCTAAAGTCACGTTTTCAGTGTCTCCACCACCTGAGGGTCACCCCAGACAGGGCATGTGACATCACTGAGCTTGCACTGTCCTACATAATGTTGCCTGTCTGAGGAGAGAAAGGGGTCCTGCACTGGCACCGGAGATTGAGTGGGACAATGCAGCAATCTTCCCAGATAACATAAATCGCAGGCTAGTCAGAGACCAATATATTAATTATTTTACATAAAAAAACTTTATTTTCTTGTCCTTCTCAGGCAAGCTGGGAAGAGAGACAAAATAAATACATTGTTTTACCGATATGCAAAAGTGTGGATTGAAGTCATTTACTTATTTTTCTAGTTTCTTTATCTCCAGATCCAGTTTCCTCAGTTTTTTGTTCTTGATTTGTACATCAAGGTCCAGATCCTGGAGGCACCTCTTATTTACAGCAATCTTTGCATCTGCCAGCTCGATTTGCTTTTTTAGATGCTGCGTGTACAGACATCTGACAGTTTGTGAAGTCTGTAAACCATTCATTGATTAGCACAGCAGGAATTGTGCATGATTTAGATTTCCTTTAGCCCATACGTACTATGTTGCCAGGCTGGCTGTCGAGCTGTACTGCGTCTGGATCCTGTTACAAATATATATTATGAGTGCTATATAACTGACTTCTCATCCATTAAGGTCTAAATATGCATTTCCATACGATTTACATGATACCTCAGGCCTTCTGGAATCCAGTGACACAGTCTCCTCGTCATCCCATATGGCAGAAGTTCCTTCCCCCTGCCATATTGAATATACTTTTTATTGACAGGATGTGCCAAGCCTTGTGCTTTTAACGAATAATACTCACTGGATCTTCGCCTGGTGGCAGGAGTGTAACTGTGTCCCCGGACACTGCAAGGCAAAACAAGGTCAGACAGTCCACATATGCCCGTATAAATGGGTAATTGTGTTTGATATGCAGTACTGGAAAATGTACCATGGATAAGGAGGGCAGTTTCTGCAGGTGGAACACAGTCTGTAGCTGTCCCACCCTCAATCCCTTCCATCACTGGCCTTCCCTGATTTAAATCCAGGGCCAATTCCTCAGCTGGGGTGAAGCCTGGAGCTGGTGGCCCTCCCCCAGTGCCAGAAAAATGAGCCTTCTTCTTAACTGCTAAAATCAGTTTAGATAAAATATGTGAGCAGGCATAGTAATTTCTACATACCATTTGCAAACTGTTAAGGCACTTACCAGACTGCAAAATGTTTTTATATTTAATTTTGACTTGTTGCCACAATCTTTTCTGTCCAGTCATGTTTGTTCTGTATGAACATTAATTGTAGAAAGATATTTAGAATTAGACAGGGTTTGACAAGGGTTTGAAATTAGGCCTAGTCTTTAGGGTAAATTTCCCGAGGAACCTTAATTCCCTGCTCACTTTTGAGGGAAAGTAGGCTTAATAATAATACATTTTATTTATAGAGTGCTTTGCATGGTAGGCTACTCAAAGAGACGTTACAGTAAAACCAGCACATAAACACAGATAGGCCTACAGCAATAAAACCAACACATAAAACAAGCATATTAAAAGCAATTAAAACAGAGTGTACAACTTTCCTTGTAAGTACATATTTTTAAATAGGCTACTTACGCATTCAGTCGGTCAGCGATTGTCTGCCAGGCTTGTTCTCGCTGTTTAATAACGACTGCCGTATTCCCCTTTTTGCAAATAATATGCTTCACCTCCTCATACATCTCCATTATTAATTTCTGCTCAGCGGGTGAAAAATATGCTGCACTCGTCTTCTCCATTTCTGCATCAGTGAATTTGTGATCGATACCATGGTCTATTTAAGAAATCCGTGAAGGTGCACTTATCCCAACTATGTACACCTGGATTGACATAGCGCCACCTTCTCATCCTGGCTTGGCAAACGTGCAACCGATTCAGCCGCGATGAGTGGATAACACTAAATCAAGCTGCGCTTTTTCAGTTATCCTGGATATCTTTATTCTACTTTTGTGCATTAGCCCCCAGGGGGGTGTTCCATCAACGTCGATTAAGGAAAAGCTAGACTTATCTCGCCAAGTCTCACTTACTTTAGCGAGAGTTCCGTTCCATTAAGGTGGCTTATTTTAGTTCTAGCTACGTAACCAAGGTAACTTATACTTCGGAACTAGCCTGATCCGTGTCAGGCTAAAAGTCAAGCTAAACTAAAATGTGTTGCAAATAATTTCAAACAGGCGGAAACAGAATCTCAAAAGACAGTTCCGTCGAGTAAATTCCTGCGCGCAAACCACTTTAGTCCGTGTTCGGAAACGTAAATTCAGACTTTTTGAAGTGCAGACATTAATGATTTAGCTACATGTTTACTTCATCTCCAAAAAATATATTAATTTAAATAAACAAGTTAAGAAATAATGTCACTTTTGTTTTCAAAAGCCATTGGTTAATTGACATAAAATAAGGATTTAGAAACTAAGCAGAGCGTCTAGACAAGTTACAATCAATTATGGCGTATCCGTTCTTTGACAACCCTGTGGTGGATGAAGGTGCTCAGATTATACAAAGAGCGTTTATCCCACCAGCCCCAAGGGTCTTCAGAGACAGAAGTAATGGTTCCCTGACCAGTATCTGTGGAAGAAGTATAGGTTCAGCAGGCCCAACATAGTTTATCTAGATAAATGTAATTGTCATTCTTAAAAAAAAAAAACATAAATATATATATATATGAAATAACACTTTAGCAACTCTTAAGGATGGCAATGAACACATAAGAGCAGCCTACCATCCTTTGTAAAAAGTAATAGAAAGGAGAGTGACTATAATAGTAGAAAGGAGGGTAGTAGACTGCAGTCTATGTAGGTAGGCCTAGACTATGTAGTCTGCTGGAATCACACACAAGGAAGCAAACCCACTGTAGCCAAGCCACTGTTCAGTCTGTCTGCATCTGTCTATGTCTTTGCATGTGGGACATTCTTGAACGGGCAACTATGCCAGGAAATATGAAGGGTATACCTTGCTCCAAAGCAGTACCTGAATATTATCATCAGTTTTTCAGGTAATCTTGAAACACAAAGAATCAAGGAGGACTTTTTATTCAATTGTATAAAGTATTTTCATTGTTTAAAGTAGCCTATATGTTGACAAGCCTCTATATTACCTCTCCTCTGGCTTCCCCAATATTATAGGTGCAATATACTGTCCCCATGGGTGTATCCAGGCCCATTGGAAGACTCAGGGGGTGACTGCCTGGTGCCCCCATGGTTGAAAGTGTTTCTAAAATGCCCAGTGGCAAAAATTAGACCAAGTGCCCTACTGTCTGCCATTCACATTGTGAAATATGCTTGAGTGCACAGGATGCCCCATGCAATAAATGACAGTGTGCCCTCTATAAATGTAAAAACATGTCTTTATGAGTTCCTTTATAGTATAGAAAATGTGATGCAGTACCCTATAAGGTGCCCTTACAATGGCCTAAATTGGACTGTTCCCATGCCCTTACTTCCAATGGAAAAAGGTGCTGTTATGAAGTGCCCTTTATGCTGCCCCTACATGACAGTGTCCCAAATGTTGCCCTTTCCAAAGAAGACAATTAGATTCTGTGCCCAACAGTCTCCCCTAATGTTCCCAGTAGGGCATGCTTTCCCAAAGTGAGGCTGTGACAACACTTGGCACAGCCACAGTCTGTCACTGTCCAAGCCCCCTCTGGATCTGTGGAGGCAGACTATGTTAATTGGAAATACTCGTAATATAATAATGATAGTCATGCTGAGCAATTTTAAATGACTGTTCTGCCAAACAAACTGTGCAGTTTGGGTCACCTTCTGATCTAAAAAGTCAGTGCTGGATCTGTGCAATACCAGTCATTTCAGTGAATCCCCATTATAGTCATGGTTATCTTTCCCTTTTATCTTAAAGCTCAGCATTTAGCCTATCAGTTAATAAATGTGTGTGGCAAAGTTATTTTGAAGTAATTTTTGATTTTGTTCAAGATGTGAAGACAAAAACATTATTAGCCCACATCAAGTGCAATTAACCATGGCCTTCTTCAGTGTTTTGAATTTTATCCTACAATTTTCAATTGCTGCCACGTTCTTTTTTGGGCTATTATTCTCAGTCTCCTGTTGAGAATATCGACCATAGGCTAGCCTGTCAGAACGGTTTCAGACAGCTCATCAAATTACGCTAATTATCAGTAGGCCTAAATGCATATATATATATATGTTAAGTAGATTTGGTAAGTCTACAATTTACGCATTTTAACGATCGTAATGGTTTGACAAGTTGTCTCCCTTGCCATGTTAATTGCGGCAACATTGCCCTTTTTGGGGACAAAAAAACTCAAAAAATCAATTTACGCTGCTGAAACAACACACCTCTGCTGCTTTACGCTATACTTTTTGCGACATAACTCCTCTTTTCGACGATCGCCTGATCTGGGCTGCACAGTCTAAGCTTATTGAGGTCTAGCTTGAATTAGCGTTGCCTGTTAGTGGAACGGAACGTTAGTGGAACGGCTTGAGGCTTAAGTCTAAGTTGACGTTTACCCAAGTGAGACTTATTCGTGTTAGCGCGACTTGCGTTAGCGACGTTGATGGAACACCCCCCAGAGCCATAGAAAAGAGAGTTGCGACACTTCCATAGACTCCCATTGTTATCGAGGAATGCGGAAGTAAAGCGTGTCACATGCGACCTGTAGTTCCAAACATTGCATTTTCCACCGTTCAACCCCATTCATTTTCAGTGTCTCCGAAGCAAGTTAGTTGGTAAATTGATGAAAATCCTTCATTTTTTCATATTTTTACCACCACATATCAATTGTTATTAGTAGTATTTCATATAGCTAGCTTTAGATAAAGTTAATCGTAAGATTATAGCTTGTTTGATTCGAAACGCAGTTAGAGCTAGACTGTAGGTCTAGCTAGTATCTAACATAAACAACACTTTTACTGAAGCTAGCTAGAGAGCACGTGTATCATAACCAGAATTCAGTTGGCTTATAGTCTGTCAAATTAGTTCTAATTATTGGTGTTCGTTGGCATACAAAGTAAGTCTTCTATATATAGCTCTTATTAGCCTAGTTAGTAGAGCTAGCAACAATGAATTGCAAATTAAGTGGTCAGAAGCAAGTTAGCTGGTAAATTCACGAACATCCTGCATTTTTTCATATTTCGACCACCACATATCAATTGTTATTAGTAGTATTTTATATAGCCAGCTTTAGTTAAAGTTTATCGTAAGCTTGTTAGATTCTAAATGCAGTTGGAGCTAGATTGTAGGTCTACGTAAGCAACACTTTTACTCTAGCTAGCTGTACATGTATCATAGCCAGAAGATCACCGGATCACTACAAACAAAAGGAGTGGAAGAACACAGGACATATTGTACAATAAAATGTTTTATTGAATGCAGTTGGTTGCCTTGTTTATTCTGTTCTATTTACCAAACTCCTTTCTTGTCTTAAATTGAGCAGTTGCTGGTGATAATGGTTAGATTCAACTTGCATCAAGTACTACAAATATAAGTGTTGTTAATGTGGTAGGCTAAATTGTAAGTGGGCTGATGAATAAAAAAACGTTTAACAAGACCCATTTACTTCAACCGTCTAAGGTTAAACGTTAAGTGGAACAATATAGTCCTCATTAGGCTACTGTTTGGTATGTACAGTATGGTACAGTACAGTTTGTACAGTAGAGCAAGCATAGCCATTTCTAGCTCTGCTTCACAATATTGCGTTATGTATAAGTTCATGTAATACATACATATTAATAAAGTATCAGACATACATGATACAACACACCAGTAACCAATTGACATTGTGACATTATACTGAAAATGTCCGTGAATCGACATGGTGCTGCTGTCTGTCCCGCCGAAAACCATTCAAACAGGTTGACAGCAGTGGGGGTTTTGTTTAACTACATGGAGCTACCGGAACCACGTGACAAAAAAGCTCTAGCTTTTTTCCTGTGTTTCACTGGCAGTGAGTGTTCACAATGTTGTATTTCACTCCATTCTACACCAAACACGTCAGGGAGGACTGCCTTATGTAGATACGAGTCTGCTGAAGATAGCCAGAATATCGGATTTCTTTAACCGAGCCTGTTTCATTCATCATTTGCCTGAGAAAGCGACTACCGGTTGACAGCAGTGTTTTTTTTTGGAACTACAGCGAGCTACATGAACCACGTGATCACGTGTCGGCGAGATCAAAGCGTGTCGCAACTCTCTTTTCTATGGCTCTGGCAAAGACTAGCATGGTGTGGATTGGTCACGTCAATAGGTGTGTTCGACTTCATGCAGAGCCGGCGGCGCCGACAGCCGTCTGCAGCTGGCTGACTTGAAGCAGTGAATGCTATTGGCTGCTTCAAGTCAGGGGGCTGTCGTCACCGCCGGCACTGCATGAAGTCGAATACACCTAATGTTTTTAACACAAATAAAATAAACGATTTGCTCTCGGAAACACTTTAGGATGAGTCTGTAATCATAAATTGCACATCAGATCAACAGCCACACATCATTTACCACGTTTATTGTAAAATAAATTCAAGAACATAATCAGTGACATTTTTTATTATTATTTATTCATCTGCTGTCCAGATGTTAAATGGCGTGTCTTAATCCTACTGTAAGTCGCTCTGGATAAGAGTGTCTGCTAAATGACTAAAATGTAATCCATCCCATAATCTCAATCTTTTGATTGAGCTCATTATCCTCTCTCCTTATGTAACTCTGTAAGCAAATAATGAACATGTTGGCTGGTCTCTCTTTTCTCGACAGGACTAATGTAATCATGAACAATGACTGCTGGAGTGTCACCTGTAGCTCTTTTGGTGTGACTCTGGGCCACAAATCCTCTGGATCACCGCTTCCAAGGCGACATGAACACTGCCATGGCCTTTGGTTCGCAGGCTTTCATGATGGAATTACACATCAAAGGAGGAGGACAAACTGTGTGTGTGTGAGTGTGTGTGTGTTGTTTGTATATATGTGTGTGTGTGTGTGTGTGTATGAGCGTGTGGTGAGTGTGTGTGTATGAAAATGGGAAAACCATGTGAGCACATTAGCCTCAAAGGATGGACTCATCTGATTTCTGGGGAGGGGAGAGGAGGGGATGTAATTGGTTGATTGAGGCCACAGAACCCTACAAGCTAGGTGTTGATAAATTATTTCCTGACGTCTGGATATTGATCAGAGAATCAATATAGGGTGTCAGTGGAAGGATCTATACAGACCTCATGGCAGCGTCAATGACAGCCCGTGTCAGACGGGTCCAGTCCGCTAGTGATTACAGTACTGCTGCCACACTGACCTGGTCCAGCCCGCTAGTGATTACAGTACCGCCCCCACACTGACCTGGTCAACAACACATGCAGTCTCTCTCTCTCTCTCTCTCTCTCTCTTTGTTTCTCTCTCTCTCTTTGTTTCTGTCTGTCTCTGTCTCTCTGTCTGTGTCTCTCTGTCTCTCTCTCTGTCTCTCTCTATGTCTCTCTCTATGTCTCTCTCTATGTCTCCCTCTCTCTCATTTTGTGAGCCAGATAAAGTCTGATATTGCTGGCTGATAAAGGCTGCCCTTGCCCATGGCAATTCGGATCAATATTTGAACAAGTCTAGGCTATAAATATGTTTTAATACTTTTATACAATTTGTTATGATTTGCGAAAAGTCCTATTCATACGCCAATATTTTGCTCAGCAAAATTTTTAAATGCAGGCTACTTTGCTAAATGTCTATCTCTGATCTCCAAGTTTGTTTCTTCTTTAGGTGACAGAGCTCTCGGTTGTGCATGGGGGCGGGCTTAACGGGCGGAGAAAGTGTCATAGTAGCCAGTCAGAGAGCAGTGTTGTTCCGCGTTTTCTACGGAAGGCTGTTGAAGATCAGGGCAGTATTCGGCGTTACAGCCACTAAATGTGTCGATGAGGCTTGTACAGGGTTTTATATGATACCAAGATGCCGGCCGGGTGCTGATTTCATGATCGAAAGAGACATTAATCCCCACTGAGACGACAACTATCTAAAGGGGACCTAAAGTGTCCGGTTTTTCATGGCTCGGTAAGCGGATGCAACAATATGCCGATGATTTTCACAGCATCTGGCACTAACCCTCGGCTCAGAGTGCGTATCGTTAGAGAGGAAGCTCACAGATCCCAAACATCTAGTCATCGGAAGATGACAGACTGAAAGATCACGTTTCTTTGGCTATTTTTGTCAGTCGTGTGAAATTAACAACATGTGTGAAATGGAGCCTTTTTCGCCAGTCGATCGGGTTTGGTGGATATATCAAACCAAGCCTTCATATTCATCTTAAACTGAAATTTAGCAAAACCGATTTTACACCGAGGCCTATGTTTAAATTGACTCTTCTTATCGTTATGTCAAGCATTTAAAATTGTCTTTACATTCATACTCGGGGCGAGAACACACCAGCCCTGTGCAATTTAAATGGAGAATTCCGTTTGGATGTTATTTGTGTTATTTTAGAAATCAATTTTCTTGTTCAGTAGAGTGTTGTTTAGAGCGCAACATGTAGCCTGTTTCCTGGACGCGCTCTATGAAATGAGCAACACTCCAGCGTAGAGCTCCGGGGATATTATCCTCTTAAAACACAGACGCTATCTACTCAAGGGACACATTTTTTCTGAACTACATGCCGTCTTTTCATATGGACAGTCAAACCCCAGCCTAGGCTACATGTCGGTATTTGGGTTCGTTTTTTCCTTTTCCGCTGGTCATCAAGAAGTTGGACTATTGGGACCGGAGCTGCGTGAGAGACCGCAGCCGCGTGAGAGATTGTACTATATGTAGTTTTGAAGGTTGAATGGAAGGGGCTTTGCCCACTACCGTGCCCCTTCTGCATTCCACCTTCCCGGTGTTTTTCTTATGTTACTTTTCGCCATGGAAACCCCACGTGAACGATGGCGCCGACTCCAGTGGACCGAGAACGGAGATAGGAAATAAACACCAAGGTTTTTTTTTAAAGGAAACAAGGACATTCATGTGGCACATGTGAGCTCAATTCAGGGACTATGTTGGCATTACTGCCCTTATACCTGGACTGGTGCTTCTGAAGGAATCGCATCAGCCGCCATTTGTACCCTGAGTACTTTATGGACACATTTGTACCCTGAGTACTTGATAGACACTGTGAAGGGAGGTGTTAGGGTTAGAAGTGTGTGGAAGCTTATGTGTGTTCTGTTCCTCCAGGACAGGCCTCGTCATGGCCCAGAACCAAAATGACCAGTCACACAAAACCAGCATGTAGGAGTGACTGGTCAACACACAACAGGGCCTGACTGTCGGCACGGTTACAGTTAGGGTGAGCCTCTGACAAATAAACAGAACAGGGGGATGTTACAAAACAGGCTCTGAAGGTGATTTTGCTCCTCCATCATAAGGTCACCCTAAACAGAGTTGTTGTTGTTTACAAGCCGCAGGTTTGTGTTCACCATGCCTCGCAACCGGGCCTTCTCAGAGCCGGAGTACTCAGCAGAGTACTCTGCCGACTGCTCGGTGACGCTGCCGTCCGACCCGGGCCAGGCGGTGGGCCGGACGCACGAGGTAACGGTCCGTAGTTCTGGCTGCTGCCTCTGCCTGCCTCGCTTTATGCGCCTCACCTTTGCCCCCGAGTCTCTGGAGAACCTGTACCAGACATACTTCCGGCGTCAGCGCCACGAGACCCTGCTGGTGCTGGTGGTGTTCGCCGCGCTCTTCGACTGCTACATCATCGTGATGTGTGCCGTGGTGTACACCGGCGACAAGATGGCGTCAGTGGCGGTGGCGTCAGTGGGGCTGGCGTCCGACATCCTGCTCTACGTGCTGTGTCGCTTTGGCCTGCTGCCAGGCCGTGTGACGCGCAGGGTGGTGCCCTACGCCCTGTGGGTGCTGATTGCTGCGCAGGTGTTTTGCTACCTGGGACTGAACTACAGCCGCTGCCACCAGGCCAGCGACACGGTGGGCTGGCAGGCCTTCTTCAGCTTCTCCTGCTTCCTCACACTGCCACTCAGACTCACACCCATCGTGCTGATCACTGCCGTGACCTGCAGCATTCACACCCTGGTGCTGGGGGTCACCATCGCACAGCAGCAGCAGGATCACATCCAGGAGGGGGCGCTGGGGAGACAGGTGAGGAGGGGAGACAGGTGAGGAGGGGGAAGGGAGGGAGACAGGTGAGGAGGGGAGACAGGTGAGGAAGGGAGACAGGTGGGGAGGGGGAGGGGAGACAGGTGAGGAGGTGGAGAGGGGAGACAGTGGAGACAGTGGAGACAGGTGAGGAGGGGAGACAGGTGAGGAGGGGAGACAGGTGAGGAGGGGAGACAGGTGGGGAGGGGAGACAGGTGAGGAAGGGAGACAGGTGAGGAGGTGGAGAGGGGAGACAGTGGAGACAGTGGAGACAGGTGAGGAGGGGAGACAGGTGAGGAGGGGGAGGGGAGACAGGTGGGGAGGGGAGACAGGTGAGGAGGGGGAAGGGAGGGAGACAGGTGGGGAGGGGAGACGGGTGAGGAAGGGAGACAGGTGGGGAGGGGGAGGGGAGACAGGTGAGGAGGGGAGACAGGTGAGGAGGGGCAGGGGAGACAGGTGGGGAGGGGAGACAGGTGAGGAGGGGGAAGGGAGGGAGACAGGTGGGGAGGGGAGACGGGTGAGGAAGGGAGACAGGTGAGGAGGGGGAAGGGAGGGGAGACAGGTGGGGAGGGGAGACGGGTGAGGAAGGGAGACAGGTGGGGAGGGGGAGGGGAGACAGGTGAGGAGGGGAGACGGGTGAGGAGGGGAGATGGGGGAGTAGTTCCTGGTGAGTTAGGGTTAGTTTCTCACCTGGTGAGTTACACCTATGGGAGCCAAAGGAGAACAGGTGCAGCATGCTAGCTCTTCCTTGTTTACTGCTTTAGAGGAAGTAAATCACATGACCGTTCATTAACATGTCATAACTAGCCATCCAGGAAGTGTGGGCTGATATCCCAGAGCAGCTGTGCTGATCACATGGAGGTGTGGCTGAGCGCGTGCTCTGCCCCTGCTGCAGTCTCAGCCATGAAACAACCATATTGATCCTGCTGCATGTCTGTATTTATGAAATGTTTTGATAGCAGAGCGGAAAACAGAGCGAAGGTTTGGAGTGTCCTGACCCAGACAGGCCTCTTAGATGTTGTCAGAGTTACTGCTCTCTACCTCCCTGTCCTCCGTTCTCCATGTTCTCTTGTTTCTCTATCATAATGGCACATTATCGTCCAGGACACTATAGCTGCCACGCCAGGACACTATAGCTGCCAGGCCAGGACACTATAGCTGCCAGGCCAGGACACTATAGCTGCCAGGCCAGGACACTATAGCTGCCAGGCCAGGACACTATAGCTGCCAGGCCAGGACACTCTAGCTGCCAGGCCAGGACACTATAGCTGCCAGGCCAGGACACTATAGCTGCCAGGCCAGGACACTAGCTGCCAGGCCAAGACACTATAGCTGCCAGGCCAGGACACTATAGCTGCCAGGCCACTATACCTGCCAGGCCAGGACACTATAGCTGCCAGGCCAGGACACTAGCTTCCAGGCCAGGGGACTCTAGCTGCCAGGCCAGGACACTATAGCTTCCAGGTCAGGACACTATAGCTGCCAGGCCAGGGGACTCTAGCTGCCAGGCCAGGGGACTCTAGCTGCCAGGCCAGGACACTCTAGCTGGCAGGCCACTATAGCTGCCAGGTCAGGACACTATAGCTGCCAGGTCAGGACACTATAGCTGCCAGGCCAGGACACTAGCTTAGTATCGACCGGGACGATCAGGAAAGTTCAGACCACAGGACCCTGCCTCAGCCCCCCCATGACATGAGTGAGTGTGTACGTGTGTGTATATACTATATGTGTGTGTACGTGTTTATATGTGTGTGTGTGTTCTGAGCAGCTCCTGGCTAACCTGGTGATCTACATGTGCTCCATCACTGTGGGAGTCATGTCTTACTACATGGCCGACCGCAAGCACCGCAAGGCCTTCCTGGAGGCGCGCCAGTCCCTGGAGGTAAAGCTCAACCTGGAGGAGCAGAGTCAGCAGCAGGTGAGAGACGGGGGGGGGGGGGGGGGGATGGGGGGCAGGGATGGAGGGAGGGAAGGGTGGAGGGAGGGAGGGAAGGAGGGAACGAAAGGTGGAGGGAGGAAAGGAAAGGTGGAGGGAGGGAGGGAAGGAGGGAACGAAAGGTGGAGGGAGGAAAGGAAAGGTGGAGGGAGGGAGGGAGGGAGGGAAGGAAGGAAGGAGGGAGGGAAGAGTGGAAGAAGGGAGGGGGGGAGGAAAGGAGGGAAGGAAAGGTGGAGGGATGGAAGGGTGGAGGGAGGAAAGGAAAGGTGGAGGGAGGGAGGGAGGGATGGATGGAGGGAGGGAGGGAAGAGTGGAAGGAGGGAGGGGGGGAGGGAAGGAGGGAAGGAAAGGTGGAGGGAGGGAAGGGTGGAGGGAGGGAAGGGTGGAGGGATGGAGGGAGGGATGGAGGGAGGGATGGAGGGAGGGACGGACTGAGACAGAGGAAGTACTGAAAGGTCATAATGTGGCTTGTAAAGAGAGAGGAGAAGAAAGGGATAGGCAGCAGTGTGTGTGTGGTAGTCAGGAATGTGTGTGGTAGGCAGCAGTGTGTGTGGTAGGCAGCAGTGTGTGTGTGTGTGTGTGTGTGTGGTAGGCAGCTGTGTGTGTGGTAGGCAGCAGTGTGTGTGTGGTAGGCAGCAGTGTGTGTGGTAGGCAGCAGTGTGTGCGTGTGTGTGGTAGGCAGCAGTGTGTGTGACTGTGTGTGTCACACACAAATTTAAATATTATACAAGGCCAGAATTCCACACCGACACCAAAAAATGCCATCTGGACCAATTACAAATTCCAGTAACTGTAATATTGCATGGCTGCTTAATCTGTAACGCGTAATGATTTAGTGTTCACTCAACTGAAAAAGTGTGATCCTTGTGGCAAAAATCCTCTCAGATCGTCTCCTCGGCCTGTCTTCATTTTGCTCGGATTACTGCTGTCATTTCACCAGGAGGCATATGCGAGGCAACCCGCGTGCATCCAGGTTTACACCTGCTTTTAAGACGCGCAGTATTTTCACCGCAAAATAGAGGCACACTTTTACGTGCGGTTTTGGACATACCGCTAGGGGTGCTAAGGGTGCTGCAGCAGCCCCTGACAGCACAATAATTAAAAATAATATGACTTAAAAATCCACCACCCCGGCACAGCCCCGCAGTAGCGGACTGGCCACCGGGAGCACCGGGGGAGAAGAATAACCATGGAGAACCAGGCTAAGAAACGTAAGGGTGGGGCTGAAAAATGGAGACAAAAAGAAATCACCTTCACAGCTGTGGTGGCGTATACAGGGACCAGTTCTGGTGGGCAGGTCTGGATCAAAGTCCATGGACTGTTTTTTACTCCCAGTCCATCCTTGCCGCCCCGCAACATTAAGCCCCCGCACCCCCCTGATAAAATATGTTCCCGTGGCTATTCTGCGGAATACATAATTAGGCGCACTTTACGCATCCCCTCCCATCTCTTTATGGGAAACTCCCACTTTCCCCTTGACCCTTCCGTGAATGCATATGCATGACACGGAAAAGCGCAGTTTGCCATTTTCAGCGACAGGCAGTCTGCGCTTTTACCTCAGTGCGTCATGTTTTAACATACCTCGCCATGCTTTTATGTGCAAATTGTGAAACAAATACGCCTGAAGTGTGCGCAAAAGCGTTAGTACATGAGGCCCACAGAGGTGGAACGAGAGAGAGAGAGAGAGAGAGAGAGAGAGAGAGAGAGAGAGAGAGAGAGAGAGAGAGAGAGAGAGAGAGAGAGAGAGAGAGAGAGAGAGAGAGAGAGAGAGAGAGAGAGAGAGAGAGAGAGAGAGAGAGAGAGAGAGAGAGAGAGAGAGAGAGAGAGAGAGAGAGAGAGAGAGAGAGAGAGAGAGAGAGAGAGAGAGAGAGAGAGAGAGAGAGAGAGAGAGAGAGAGAGAGAGAGAGAGAGAGAGAGAGAGAGAGAGAGAGAGAGAGAGAGAGAGAGAGAGAGAGAGAGAGAGAGGAGAGGAGAGATGAGAGAGAGCCGAGAGAGGGGAGGGAGAGTCCCAGAATACTAATGGAGAAGCAGAGGCTTCTGGGAGAAGAGGGCATCTGGCCAATCAAGAAGCCTCCGGTTGCTGCAGGTTACCATGGTGACCAGTCTCCTGAGACGATGTCAGCTGTAATCAAAGTGCTGACTCGCTCATCCAGTTCTCTCTGTCATTCTGTCTCTGTCTCTCATTCTCTCTCATTCTCTGTATCTTTCATTCTCTCTCTCTCTCTGTCTCTCTCACTGTTGTGTTTAACCTCTTCTCACTGGAGTGTGTGTGAGGGTGATACACAGTCATGTGTCTTCATCAGCATGCGTCAGAGTGTGTGTGTACATGTATCTGTGTGTGTGGCGTGTGTATGTAGTGTGTGTTGTGTGTATGTTGGTGTGGTGTGTGTATGTGGTGTGTGTATTTAAGCCTTTGTTTGCTTGACACGTTCAAGTTCATATTGCTGGTGTTTAATCACTTAGATTCAGGCTCTGTAGCTTGGCCTGGGTTGAGGCAGTTTGAGGCAGGCTCTGTAGCTAGGCCTGGGTTGAGGCAGTTTGAGGCAGGCTCTGTAGCTAGGCCTGGGTGCAAGCAGTTTGAGACAGGCTCTGTAGCTAGGCCTGGGTGGAGGCAGTTTGAGGCAGGCTCTGAAGCTTGGCCTGGGTGGAAGCAGTTTGAGGCAGGCTCTGTAGCTAGGCCTGGGTTGAGGCAGTTTGAGGCAGGCTCTGTAGCTAGGCCTGGGTGGCAGCAGTTTGAGGCAGGCTCTGTAGCTAGGCCTGGGTGGAAGCAGTTTGAGGCATGCTCTGTAGCTAGGCCTGGGTTGAGGCAGTTTGAGGCAGGGTCTGTAGCTAGGCCTGGGTGGAGGCAGAGTGCAAATATCTGTTTTGATTGTGTGTGTCGTTTTTAAGCCTGGATCCATTTATCCTACTCCCCCCTCCCCCCAGGAGCGCCTGCTTTTGTCCATCCTGCCCAAGCACATCGCAGACGAGATGCTGCAGGACATGAAGAAGGAGGCCAGTCAGAAGGAGATGCAGCAGTTCAACACCATGTACATGTACCGCCACCAGAATGTCAGGTAGTGGGGGGCACCAGGTGGGGGGCACCCGGTGGGGGGCACCCGGTGGGGGGCACCAGGTGGGGGGCACCAGGTGGAGGGCACCCGGTGGGGGGCACCAGGTGGGGGGCACCCGGTGGGGGGCACCCGGTGGGGGGCACCCGGTGGGGGGCACCCGGTGGGGGGCACCAGGTGGGGGGCACCCGGTGGGGGGCACCCGGTGGGGGGGCACCCGGTGGGGGGCACCCGGTGGGGGGCACCAGGTGGGGGGCACCAGGTGGGGGGCACCAGGTGGGGGGCACCCGGTGGGGGGCACCCGGTGGAGCATGAGGAGGAGGGGCAGGAGGAGCAGGAGGAGCAGGAGGGGCAGGAGGGGCAGGTGGGGCAGGTGGGGCATGAGGAGGAGGGGCAGGAGGAGCCTCCTGGCTAACATGTGTTCTCTCCTCAGCATCCTGTTTGCAGACATCGTGGGCTTCACCCAGCTCTCCTCCTCCTGCAGCGCCCAGGAGCTGGTCAAGCTGCTCAACGAGCTGTTCGCTCGCTTCGACAAGCTGGCCGCCGTGAGTCTCACTCTCACACACACTCACACACACCCACACACTGACATACAGTACATGTGTACTTGTGTGTGTGTGTAGAAACACCACCAGCTGAGGATCAAGATCCTTGGAGACTGTTACTACTGCATCTGCGGCCTGCCTGATTACCGTGACGACCACAGCCGCATGCTCCATCATGATGGGACTGGCCATGGTGGACGCCATCTCGTAAGAGAGGCGGGAGGAGGAGGGGGCGAGGAGGAGGGAGGAGGAGGGAGGTAGTGTTGTGTGGTGTGACAGGTGTGTGGTGTTAGGAGGAGGAGGGGGCGAGGAGGAGGGAGGAGGAGGGAGGTAGTGTTGTGTGGTGTGACAGGTGTGTGGTGTTAGGAGGAGGAGGGGGCGAGGAGGAGGGAGGAGGAGGGAGGTAGTGTTGTGTGGTGTGACAGGTGTGTGTCCCCAGGTATGTGCGTGAGAAGACCCAGACGCAGGTGGACATGCGCGTGGGGGTCCACAGTGGCACCGTGCTGGGGGGAGTGCTGGGGCAGAAGAGGTGGCAGTATGACGTCTGGTCCACCGATGTCACCGTTGCCAACAAGATGGAGGCTGGAGGGGTTCCAGGGTGAGACATTGCCGACCAGCCACCACCCCTAGCTAGCTAGCCTAGTTAGCTCCTGGAAAGAGATGGCAGGTTTAACATCCAGATCTCCCCGCCTCTCTTCCCACCAGGCGGGTGCACATCTCGGAGAGCACCATGCAGTGTCTGCAGGGGGAGTTTGAGGTGGAGCCGGGGGAGGGGGGGGAGAGGTGTGACTACCTGAAGGAGCGAGGAATCCAGACCTACCTGGTGGTCGTCCCCAAGGACCCCATGGGGCGGAATGCTATCAATGGAGTGGTGAGAGGAGCACACACACACACACACACACTCACACACACACACACACACTCTCACATACACAACATACACACACACACACACACACACACAAACTCACACACCTGATGTATGACCTCACAGCTCCTGTCCCTCCTCCTATCAGAAGCTGTCTGTGACCTCGTCCAATGGCAACTCTCCGTTGCTGATCAACACCAGGGAGTGTAACGGGAGTGTGAACACAGCCTGCACCACACCTGAGGAACCAGAGGACCTGGACACACGGGTACACACACTCATTCACACAGTCTTTCACTCACACACACACACTCACCCACACACACTCATATACTCACACACGCACACACACATGCACACACACATGCACGCACGCACACACACACACACACACACACACACACACACACACACACACCACAGTGTCCAGTACACCTGTGCCATACTCACTTTTTCTCTCCCTCCCCTCCCTTTCTCTGTCTCTCTCTGTGTCTCTCTCTTCCACCCTCTCTCCCTCCCCCAACCTTCTTTCACCCTCCCTCTGTCTCTCTATATTTCTTCCACCTCTTTCTCTCTACCTCCCCCCCAGGTGGTGAACCCGTCCTTCCCTAACCCCCGGCGGAGGCTGAGGCTGAGGGATCTCGCGGAGCGCGTCATCGATGCCCAGGAGAACGAGCAGGAGCTCAACAAGCTGCTCAACGAGGCTCTGCTGGAGAGAGAGACCATCCAGGCGTGAGTGTGTGTGTGTGTGTCTGTGTGTGTGTGTGTGAGTCTCATTAGAGGACCAGCAACGTATTTCCCCTTTTCTCTCTTTTTCAATCATTTATCCCTCTGTTCCTCTCTTTCTTCCTCTCTCCCTCTGTTCCTCTCTTTCTCCCTCTCTCCCTCTGTTCCTCTCTTTCTCCCTCTCTCCCTCTGTTCCTCTCTTTCTCCCTCTGTTCCTCTCTTTCTCCCTCTCTCCCTCTGTTCCTCTTTCTCCCTCTGTTTCTCTCTTCTCGCCTCTCTTTCTCCCTCCCTCCCCCCCACCCTCCTCCGTCAGCCTGAAGGGGAGACACACCAACCCTCTGTCGCTGCGCTTCGTGGACCCAGAGCTTGAGACCAGGTATTCTGTGGAGAAGGAGAAGCAGAGCGGCGCGGCCTTCAGCTGCTCCTGTGTGGTGCTGCTCTTCACTGCAGCCATGGAGGCCCTCATAGACCCACAGTGAGCTGCTCCCTCTCTCTGCCTCCCTCTCTCTCTCTCTCTCTCTCTCTCTCTCTCTCTCTCTCTCTCTCTCTCTCTCTCTCTGCCTCCCTCTCTCTCCCTCTCTCTCTCTCCCTCTCTGTCTCTCCATCTCTGACTCCCTCTCTCTCCCTCTCTGTCTCTCCATCTCTGACTCCCTCTCTCTCCCTCTCTGTCTCTCCATCTCTGACTCCCTCTCTCTCTTCCTCTCACTCCCTCTCTCTCTCTCTCTCTCTCTCTGTCTCTCCATCTCTGACTCCCTCTCTCTCT
Source organism: Osmerus eperlanus (assembly GCF_963692335.1). Classification (NCBI taxonomy): domain Eukaryota; kingdom Metazoa; phylum Chordata; class Actinopteri; order Osmeriformes; family Osmeridae; genus Osmerus; species Osmerus eperlanus. The sequence goes on from NC_085024.1 coordinate 603,923, forward strand.
CTCTCTGTCTCTCCATCTCTGACTCCCTCTCTCTCCCTCTCTGTCTCTCCATCTCTGACTCCCTCTCTCTCCCTCTCTGTCTCTCCATCTCTGACTCCTTCTCTCTCTTCCTCTCACTCCCTCTCTCTCTCTCTCTCTCTCTCTCTCTGTTTGCACACGTTCCATTCTCACCTCTCTCTTCTGTCTCCTGATAGGTTGATAGCCAACTATGTCACCCTGGCAGTGGGAGAGATCCTGCTGCTCATCCTCACCATCTGCTCCCTGGCGGCCATCTTCCCTCGGGTGAGAAGTCTCCCCCCTCTCCGCCTCTCCCCCATCCATTTCCTCTCCCTCCTCCTCTTCCTTAAGAACAACCGATCAGAGAGCAGAAGTCGGCCAGTCGTCTGTTGACAGAGAAATATGACCTGAAATGCACATCACAGTCAGGGTCTGTTGAATTCTGCTTAGGCAGCTTACGACAACGCCATCGAACAGCTGTGAAACAACCATGTTGTGCCGTGTGCAGCAGACTGGAAGTGTAACGTGCCTTGTCATAGTGGAGCGTGGTGTTGACGAAGGGCTTGGTACCCTGAAACACCAGAGCCCAGGAACTTCATGGAAATGTTAAATGTATTGACAACAGCAATGTATTGTAGTATTGATTGATGCAGCTGTTATGTACAAGTATTGATTGATGCAGCCGTTATGTACAAGCATTGATTGATGCAGCCGTTATGGGCAAGCATTGATTGATGCAGCTGTTACGTACAAGTATTGATTGGTACTGTGCCCCTAGCTTGTAATGCTCGCTATCTTTCTCATGCCTCAAGGCTTTTGAAGTCCATGAACATAATGGACGAACATACACGTCAGCACATACAAAACTCTCTCTCTTTATCGCTCATTCTGTCTCTGTCCATCTCTCTGTCCATCTCTCTCTCCATCTCTCTCTCTCCCTCTGTCTCTCCCTCACTCTGTCTCTCCCTCTCTGTCTCTCCCTCTCTGTCTCCTTCTCTGTCTCTCTCTCTCCCTCTGTCTCTCTCCCTCTGTCTCTCCCTGTGTCTCTCCCTCTGCATCTTGGTCTCTCTCTCTCTCCCTCTGTCTCTCCCTCTCTGTCTATCCCTCTCTGTCTCTCCCTCGCTGGCTACCCCATCGTGGTGTTATTTAGAAGTATTATGGGTTTTGAGGTGAATGAGGCTGTTGTTTACCTCAGGATGCTACCTCAGGTGTTGTTTACCTCAGGATGTTTACCTCTGATGTTGTTTACCTCAGGTGTTCCCTAAGAAGCTGGTGTGTTTCTCCACCTGGATGGACCACACGCGCTGGGCCAGGAATACCTGGGCCATGGCTGCCATCTTCATTCTCACCATGGCCGACATCGTGGACATGGTGAGAAGCTCTAGTCGTATTACCATAGTGGGGTGGTGGTAAATGTGTTATGTTAGTCACTAAATATGTTAGTGATGTGTCTGCTTTTCTGAGTCATCCCTCCCTTTCTTCTCCCTCTTGTCGCTCCCTGTCTTTCCTCCCCTCCCCCACAGCTGAGCTGCGTGTCTCCGGGGAACGCCACTGTCTCTTCGGCGGCCATCTTGTCAGGTGCGGAGGGCTGCGTTCAGAACCCAAAATACTACAGCTACATGTCTGTGCTGGCGCTCATGGCGACCACCATGCTGGTCCAGGTCAGTCACATGGTCAAGCTTACACTCATGCTCCTCATCACCGTGACGACTGGCATCGTCAACATCTACAGCTGGAAGGACATCTTCGACCGCTACGACATGGCCCGTTTCCAGGACTACCGGTGAGTGTATTATGATGGTATGGCAGTGTTGGTGCAGGTGTGGTTTACCCCCCCCCTCAGACGAGCCTGTGTTCTGCCAGGTCGGGGCAGGTGCCCTCCAGGTACTCCACCACCTCCATGATCCTCGTCATGATGGCCAGCCTCTACTACTTCTCTCGCCACGTAAGTCCTCAGCAGGGTGGGTCCTCAGCAGGGTGAGTCCTCAGCAGGGTGAGTCCTCATCAGGGTGGGTCCTCAGCAGGGTGGGTCCTCAGCAGGGTGAGTCCTCAGCAGGGTGAGTCCTCAGCAGGGTGGGTCCTCATCAGGGTGGGTCCTCAGCAGGGTGAGTCCTCAGCAGGGTGAGTCCTTAGCAGGGTGGGTCCTCATCAGGGTGGGTCCTCAGCAGGGTGAGTCCTCAGCAGGGTGGGTCCTCAGCAGGGTGGGTCCTCAGCAGGGTGGGTCCTCAGCAGGGTGAGTCCTCATCAGGGTGAGTCCTCATCAGGGTGGGTCCTCAGCAGGGTGAGTCCTCATCAGGGTGGGTCCTCAGCAGGGTGGGTCCTCAGCAGGGTGAGTCCTCAGCAGGGTGAGTCCTCAGCAGGGTGGGTCCTCATCAGGGTGGGTCCTCAGCAGGGTGAGTCCTCAGCAGGGTGGGTCCTCAGCAGGGTGGGTCCTCAGCAGGGTGAGTCCTCAGCAGGGTGGGTCCTCAGCAGGGTGGGTCCTCATCAGGGTGGGTCCTCAGCAGGGTGGGTCCTCAGCAGGGTGGGTCCTCAGCAGGGTGAGTCCTCAGCAGGGTGGGTCCTCAGCAGGGTGGGTCCTCAGCAGGGTGGGTCCTCAGCAGGGTGGGTCCTCAGCAGGGTGGGTCCTCAGCAGGGTGGGTCCTCAGCAGGGTGAGTCCTCAGCAGGGTGAGTCCTCAGCAGGGTGGGTCCTCATCAGGGTGGGTCCTCAGCAGGGTGAGTCCTCAGCAGGGTGAGTCCTCAGCAGGGTGGGTCCTCATCAGGGTGGGTCCTCAGCAGGGTGGGTCCTCAGCAGGGTGAGTCCTCAGCAGGGTGGGTCCTCAGCAGGGTGGGTCCTCAGCAGGGTGGGTCCTCAGCAGGGTGGGTCCTCAGCAGGGTGAGTCCTCAGCAGGGTGGGTCCTCAGCAGGGTGGGTCCTCAGCAGGGTGGGTCCTCAGCAGGGTGGGTCCTCAGCAGGGTGGGTCCTCAGCAGGGTGGGTCCTCAGCAGGGTGGGTCCTCAGCAGGGTGGGTCTGTGTACGAGCTCACTGTGCTTCTGGCATTTTTCTCCTCCCCAGGTGGAGAAGCTGGCTCGCACGCTGTTCCTGTGGAAGATCGAGGTCCACGAGCAGAAGGAGAAGGTGTATGAGATGCGGCGCTGGAACGAGGCTCTGGTCACCAACATGCTGCCGGAACACGTGGCCAAACACTTCCTCGGTTCCAAGAAGAGGGACGAGGTGGGCGGGGCTCTCCTCTCTATACATTATCTCCTATCTCTGAATACACTATCTCCTTTCTCTGTATATACTATCTCCTCTCTCTGTACACACTGTCTCCTTTCTCTGTATATACTATCTCCTCTCTCTGTACACACTGTCTCCTTTCTCTGTATATACTATCTCCTCTCTCTGTACACACTGTCTCCTTTCTCTGTATATACTATCTCCTCTCTCTGTACACACTGTCTCCTCTCTCTGTATACACTATCTCCTCTCTCTGTATACACTGCATATCCTCTCTCTGTATACACTGCATCTCCTTTCTCTGTATACACTATCTCTACTCTCTCTGTATACACTATCTAACTCTACTCTCTTTATAGACCCTCTAACTAAGATGTGGACATGCAGATGGAGGGATGAGGACATGCAGGGGGAGGGATGAGGGATATGGATATGCAGGGCGAGGGATGTGGGATGTGGGATGTGGACATGCAGGGGGAGGGATGAGGGATGTGGACATGCAGGGGGAGGGATGAGGACATGCAGGGGGAGGGATGAGGACATGCAGGGGGAGGGATGAGGGATGTGGACATGTAGGGGGAGGGATGTGGGATGTGAACATGTAGGGGGAGGGATGAGGGATGTGGACATGTAGGGGGAGGGATGAGGGATGTGGACATGTAGGGGGAGGGATGTGGGATGTGAACATGTAGGGGGAGGGATGTGGACATGCAGGGGGAGGGATGTGGGATGTGGACATGTAGGGGGAGGGATGAGGACATGTAGGGGGAGGGATGAGGGATGTGGACATGTAGGGGGAGGGATGTGGGATGTGGACATGTAGGGGGAGGGATGTGGGATGTGAACATGTAGGGGGAGGGATGTGGACATGCAGGGGGAGGGATGTGGGATGTGGACATGTAGGGGAGGGATGTGAACATGAAGGGGGAGGGATGTGGGATGTGGACATGTAGGGGGAGGGATGAGGGATGAGGACATGCAGGGGGAGGGATGAGGACATGTAGGGGGAGGGATGAGGGATGAGGACATGCAGGGGGAGGGATGAGGACATGTAGGGGGAGGGATGAGGACATGTAGGGGGAGGGATGAGGACGTGAACATGAAGGGGGAGGGATGAGGGATGTGGACATGCAGGGGGAGGGATGAGGGATGTGGACATGCAGGGGGAGGGATGTGGGATGTGGACATGTAGGGGGAGGGATGTGGGATGTGGATATGCAGGGCGAGGGATGTGGGATGTGGACATGTAGGGGGAGGGATGAGGACATGTAGGGGGAGGGATGTGAACATGTAGGGGGAGGGATGTGGGATGAGGACATGCAGGGGGAGGGATGAGGACATGTAGGGGGAGGGATGAGGACATGTAGGGGGAGGGATGAGGGATGAGGACATGCAGGGGGAGGGATGTGGGATGTGAACATGAAGGGGGAGGGATGTGAACATGCAGGGGGAGGGATGAGGGAGGTTACTGGAGCTCTGGGGTCTGTTCTCCGTACGTCGCTAACTGTTAACTGGATTTGATTGTTGACAATTTGTCATGATCTTGGATTGTTCGGTTCTTCAAAGCTCATTCTGGACTTGCTGTCATAGCAACAAGTCCTTTAGCTTAAACATGCTCGGGAGCAGGCTTATTTCATGTAAACATGATTTGATTGCTAATATATAAGCAGAGGTGATACAGGAAGTCTGTCACAGACTTGTCTTTTCCGTTTTTACGACAACAACCTGTTGCGGAAGGTGCAAGAATAATAAGCAGAATTTAACATGAAACCAAATTAATTGCTCATTGCGTGATAGATAGATCCTTAAGCACAGCGCGATATGCTACTCGCCTATACTTTTTGAGAGATAGCCTATCGTTGTTCATTTACATCATACATTTGTTGAAACCACATTATATGACATTAAAGATGATAAACAAAGTATGAAAATAAAAAAACATAGGCCTAGCTTCTAAGCGATAAAACATCTAATGTGGTCACTACTATACATTTAATTTGGTCTTCTACGTTTTGCCAGCCCTCTTTCTTGGATTTTGCAGACTTTGAGGTGTTCCCTGGCATTCTGATTAAATCTTCAACTTCGGAGTAACCTTCGAGCAAGCTGTTGCTCTGTTGGCTCTGTTGCGGAAAACACGGGGTGCTCTTTTTGGCCATGGTGAGCAGCCATAGACTTATGTGAGCAGCCAATAGCAGCGTTGCTGATCAAGGTTTCTACTATCGATACATACCCCCTTTTAGACCAACGTATAACTCAATCCAGCTATACTAATCATAAACAACAAGTGTGTTCGAAGAACCGAATTAGCCAGATCATGATAAGCAAGATGATGTCATCTTGGATGTGTCATTTGATCTTGGATGTAATAAGCGATGTACGAAGAACGGGCCCCTGAGCTGTAAGATCTTATATTTATTTCAACAAAACAGAAACAAAGGAATTGACTGAACATGACATTTATAATAATAATAATGTATTCATTGAGATTAAGGTTGCAGTGTAGATAGGAGGGATTTAAACCCTGCAACCCTTGATCTGAAGTCAGATACTCTAAGCTGTATCCCTCCAGCAGTCTCCTCACTCCCCTCCTAATGACCCCTCCAGGAGCTGTACAGCCAGTCGTACGACGAGATCGGGGTGATGTTTGCCTCCATCCCCAACTTTTCAGACTTCTACACGGAGGAGAGCATCAACAACGGGGGCATCGAGTGCCTCCGCTTCCTCAACGAGATCATCTCTGACTTCGACAGCGTAAGCAGTGATGTTGTCGTCCTTAGAGACTGTAGCTTCGCTCTCAGGAATAGGAACTGATTTGTCATGTTTTTAACTAAGACGTGACCTCTAACCCTAACCCTTTAATCTCTGGTCCCCGCAGCTCCTGGACGAGTCTCAGTTCCGTTGCATCACCAAGATCAAGACCATCGGCAGCACCTACATGGCCGCCTCTGGCGTTACCCCGGACGCCAGCTATGGATACGCGGGTCTGAAGGTACAGGATACGTCCTGGAATACTGCCGCTCACGTCTTTATTCAGGATTTGCGTGTGTGAGATATTTCATATTTATTCAACCGCAACAGGTTGAACAGTGTTTCAGACAAGACAAATGTACATGATCTTATAAATCAAGTTAGGGATGATGCCCGACGAGGTGTACGATATCATCCAATAATGGACGATGTGGAGGCGTGAAGCGTCCGACGCGCAGCGGATGATATTGTACACCTCGAAGGGCATTATCCCGCTTATACCATGGTCATTTGCCAACGCTTTGCGTTTATTCGAGGGCGGCGTTTAAATAGTAAGAGAGATTTAGTGAATTGTAGCTGCAGTGTGGCCATAGACAAACAAAGAATAAACAAGGAGGTGAAACAAAAAGCCTAGTGATGAAAGGCGAATTCGCGAAATCACACTTGTGATTTCCTTGTGTAATAAATACTGTTTTAATTTATCCAATTAAATAACTGTTTTCCTTTTTTTTTTTTGGTGCAGCGTTTAATCGAGGGTAGCGTTTATTACACAATGTTCATTTTTGGTGCAGCGTTTATTTGAGGGCGGCGTTTAATCGAAGAAATACGCTAGTTTGATTAGCGAAGTGAATAGCGAATGGGATGTGAGATGAGCGGTTATGTGACACTGACACAGAAAATTCAGAAAAGTAACATTTTTGATAGGTTGAAAGAAATATTGAAGTCACTCATTGTTGTAATTACATTTTAGCTTGTTAAAGTCTTTCAAACACACTTGAAAACACTTTGTATAGGCTCATACTATGTAGCAAGCGCAATAATTTAGAACTGTGAAAATACAGTTTTGCTGAAACTACTTAGTTGGTGTCCATATATCACCTGATAATGGACACCCCTGCAGCCAATCAGAATCGAGTATTCACCCAGACCATGGTATAAATCAATGTGTACTAGTTTAAGCCTGCGCAGGGTCAGTGAGGACCAGCCAAAACTGTTCTTTGATGATAAATACTCACCTCCTTGACTCAGACCACAAACTACTGTAGATCTCTGCCCTTCTAATGGTCTTCTGCTGTACTTTCTAGATGTACGTCTGTTTGGATCAAAGCGTGGGCTAAAATAATATAAACATGTCAAATATAGGGGTTACTAACGTGAGATGCCCAGCTGATGAGGATGATCCCTTTATTTAGAACCGCATCTCAACCAATCAAAAGTATCCAGAGTTCCCAAGCAGAACATCCACAGTTCTCCTTCAGGTTAGGCAGAGGTCATCCAGAGGTCATTGAGTGGGCTGGAAGGATGAGGACATGATTTAGAGGTTATAGTGGGATTGGTGATGATGATGGTGAAGATGAACGTACACAAGGGTGTTGAGTGCAGTTCCTGCTGTGACCAGAAGGAGGAGCTGTGTGAGCACGAGCGCTGGCAGCACCTGGCAGACCTGGCAGACTTTGCCTTGGCCATGAAGATCACACTAATGAACATCAACTACCAGTCCTTCAACAACTTCATGCTACGCATAGGTGAGGACTGAGCCGCACTGGGATTTGTGGTGTGTGATTGTGTCTGTGTGCGTGTTTGTGTGTATGTCAAGGTGTGTGTGTCTGGGTGTATGTCTGGGTGTGTGTGTGGGTGTATGTCTGTGTGTGTGTCTGTGTGTGTGTGTATGTGAGTACAGTTTGATGTGTTCTGAACCCCCTGCCAGGTCTGAATAAGGGGGCGGTGCTGGCGGGGGTGATTGGAGCACGGAAGCCTCACTACGACATCTGGGGCAACACTGTGAACGTGGCGAGCAGGATGGAGTCTACTGGGGTGATGGGGAACATCCAGGTGAGGAGAAAAACTAGAGCTGGGTTACATACTGAGGACTAGAAACATGGGACAGAAAAGAGGAGAGGGAGACACAGGACTGGAGGGGAGGGAGGGGAGAGTGCGGTGGTGTTGGTTGAGGAAGAAGCAGAGCTTGCAGAGAAGAACTCCTACATCATTACAATAACAACTGCATTAAGCCAAGCTTGTCTGGTGACAGATCGGCCATGGTTAGGGTTATAGGGTTAACCCTAACCATGGTCCCCCAACATCAGGGAGAGGCTTCAATTGGATTAGCAAATCTGGGAGTACTGGTGTTAGAGAACCTGGCTCACACACAAACAACATACACACACACACACACACACACACCACACACAGTCACACATTATGAAGCACCAATACAGCTGTGTTTGATGCCCCTAGGTGGTGGAGGACTGCTACATCATCCTGAAGGGGTACGGCTTCCGCTTCGTGCGGCGGGGGCCCGTGTTTGTGAAGGGGAAGGGAGAGCTGCTCACCTACTTCCTGAAGGGGCGGGACAAACATGGCTCCTTCATCAACGGCTCCTCCGTCACCCTACCTCACCAGGTGGTGGACAACTCCTGATCTCTCACACACACACACACACACACACACACACACACACACACACACACACACACACTCCTGATCTCTCTCTCACACACACACACACACACCTGATCTCTCTCTCACACACACACACACACACCTGATCTCTCACACACACACTCCTGATCTCTCTCTGACACACACACACACACACCTGATCTCTCACACACACACTCCTGATCTCTCTCTGACACACACACACTCCTGATCTCTCACACACACACACACACACACCTGATCTCTCTCTCTCTCTCACACACACACACACACACACTCCTGATCTCTCTCTCACACACACACACAAACACACACACACACACTCCTAATCCCCTCTCACATACACACCCTCTCACATATGCACATGTGGCACATACTCCTGATCTGGCAGACTCACACACACTCTCACACACACAAGCGCACACGCCACACACACGCTCACTTAGCCTCACACGCACACACACACACTCCTGATCGGACACACACACACACTCCTGATCTGACACACACACACTCCTGATCTGCCTGGACACACACAGGCGCTCACACTCACAACACACACAGAACCATATATACACACACACAGATACACACAGAACCATATATATATACACACACAGATACACACAATCAGATAAACACTTATGTTTTTACATTAAGTATTAATTGATGTTAAAGCATACCAACACAGTCTTTTTGATCCACAAAGCATTGTGGGACAAAGGGAATGTTCTTTTTCTAAAATACTATCCTTTATACTTTGCCTTTTCAACCCGACATTTAGAATCATATTAAAGAAAAGTTAAAATGGCACCGTAAACACACACTACTGTAAACACACACTTCAAGATGTAACAAACTCTTAAATTCAGATACTCACAATCGCCTTCCGAGAGAAACTATAGAGGGTGAAACGTTGTCATGCTGTCAACATAACACAATCAAACCAAACGTGTTCTGGCTTTTGGACTAAATGCCTGATTTTTAGTACTTTGTCCCATGTTACCAAACTGCATCTGAAGGCAGAACTGGGCTGTACCGAGATCATCTGCGCTGCCTGGAGGAAATGGATGAGGCGTGTTTCAGCCCTGCAAGGCCTGGCTGTCTGGCTCTGACCAGCAGGCCTCCACCCTCCCACCCTCCCACCCTCCCAACCTCCCACCCTCCCAACCTCCACCCTCCCAGCCTCCTGTCATCCTGGGGTCAGTATTACTTCTCCCTGGGTTCTGATCAGCCCCCACCTCCACCCTCCAGCCCCCACCTCCACCCTCCAGCCCCCACCTCCACTTCTACCCTCCAGCCCCCACCTCCACCTCTACCCTCCAGCCCCCACCTCCACCTCTACCCTCCAGCCCCCACCTCCATCCCCCACCTCCACCTCTACCCTCCAGCCCCCACCTCCACCTCTACCCTCCAGCCCCAGTACCCACCACCCCACCTCTATCCTCCAGCCCCCACCTCCAGCCCCCACCTCCAGCCCCAGCACCCCCCTCCAGCCCCCACCTCCAGCCCCGGCACCCCCCTCCAGCCCCCACCTCCAGCCCCAGCACCCCCCTCCAGCCCCCACCTCCAGCCCCGGCACCCCCCTCCAGCCCCCACCCCCACCCCCACCCTCCAGCCCCCACCTCCACCCTCCAGCCCCCACCTCCACTTCTACCCTCCAGCCCCCACCTCCACCTCTACCCTCCAGCCCCAGTACCCACCACCCCACCTCTATCCTCCAGCCCCCACCTCCAGCCCCCACCTCCAGCCCCAGCACCCCCCTCCAGCCCCCACCTCCAGCCCCGGCACCCCCCTCCATCCCCCACCCCCACCCTCCAGCCCCCACCTCTACCCTCCAGCCCCCACCTCCACCTCTACCCTCCAGCCCCCACCTCCACCTCTACCCTCCAGCCCCCACCCCACCTCTATCCTCCAGCCCCCACCTCCACTTCTACCCTCCAGCCCCCACCTCCACCTCTACCCTCCAGCCCCCACCTCCACCTCTACCCTCCAGCCCCAGTACCCACCACCCCACCTCTATCCTCCAGCCCCCACCTCCAGCCCCCACCTCCAGCCCCCACCTCCAGCCCCAGCACCCCCCTCCAGCCCCCACCTCCAGCCCCAGCACCCCCCTCCAGCCCCCACCTCCAGCCCCGGCACCCCCCTCCAGCCCCCACCCTCCAGCCCCCACCTCTACCCTCCAGCCCCCACCTCCACCCTCCAGCCCCCACCTCCACTTCTACCCTCCAGCCCCCACCTCCACCTCTACCCTCCAGCCCCCACCTCCACCTCTACCGTCCAGCCCCCAGCAACACCTCACCCCAGGGTAACCTGGAGATGGTCACAGGTTTGGAATGCTTCTGTGCCTCCCTGAAGTGTTGATGAGCCTGAATATGAAAATGGCAGGTGTTTAGCTGTCTGTGTGTTTGGAGAGAGGGGGAGACAGCGGGACGGGGGGGGGGAGGGAGAGTGTGAGAGAGACAGAGAGACTGCAGACAGTTCAAGTTGTATGTGGACATTAGTTGTGTGTGAGAGTATTTCACACACAGCAGACCACAGGGGTATGTTTGTATGAATGTACTCCATGGAAGACAGGATTGCAGGGGAAGATGCTTTGATGGTGGTTTTCCACCAGTATCTTTCTTATACTGGATGAAAGTGCAATAGTTTATTCTTCTACAACTCCCTGTCCAACACCCCTTGTGCAGTAACGACATTCCTGTCCCTTTAATTCATATTTTTATAAATAATGACTGTGTTTGTTTCAATTATATTTAAAGAGAGTGGATGGGGGAACTAACAGGTGTAAGTGTAAGTTGTACATACAGGTTAAGCGGTTAAAAGGTTTAATAATTTAATTTATTGCAGATGTCAGGGACACATTTTGTTTCTTACCCAGATGTGAAAGTGCCAATGCTGAAGGAATGACTGAGGTCATTGTGGCCAAAATGTGGGCCTTCGCTATTTCTATTTCTAAAGAATCTCAGGCTTGGAGAGTGAAAAGGCACTTTTAAATAGTCTGTAACTGTGGTGTTGAGTAATTGGTTACCCCTAATGTATTTCATTTCAAATACCTGTCATTTTAAAGTGACTTGATTTAATAAAAACAAATGACATTTTATAAATTGTCTTTTTGATCCATGACTTTGAAATGTGTGAAATTCCACAGAGATTCTGTCCACAGAGTTTTTAAATCAGTGTTTGTTAACCCTTTCATGCATGCATGATGACCACCTAACCCTAACCCAACCTTAGTTAGGATGTTGATCTCCATGATGACAACCTTAGTTAGGATGTTATGTGTTTTTAATATTTTTTAGGCATACAAAAATGAAGTTGAACATTCAGACTTAGCCCCGGTAAATTGTAGAGCTAACATTCCCTAACCGCTTAATCAGAAGGTTGCCGGTTCGATTCCGTCCGTGGCAGTTGACGTTGTGTCCTTGGGGAAGGCACTTCACCCTACTTGCCTTGGGGGAATGTCCCTGTACTTACTGTAAATCGCCCTGGATTAGAGCGTCTGCTAAATGAATAAATGTAAAGTCAAATAGGCCTGGACTGGTAATCTGTCATACTGGGTAAATGCTTTTTATTTTACACCTTTTGGGCTTGTGTAAAATAAAAACTTAATAAATAGAATAATAAATTTCCCATCGACCGGCCCATTAACCAGGGACAACATTGGTTCTTTCTATATGCTGACACTGGGATAAGCCAATAATTTCTCTTACAAGTCCCCACCCTTGCCCCTCATTCATCTGTTTCTTGTGAGTCAGATGCCGTGGCCTAGAGCCATAAATCTGTGGAGCTAGTGCACATGCTATGACGACAACGACGATAATTATGACTAAACAAATCAACATTGAAAAAAGATGTACTTGTGGCTTTGGACACAGTAACTGTAATCCACAGAGTTGCAGAGAAGCATAAAATACTAAAAAACTGCTGTTATTGTAAGGTGAGATGAAATTGTTGGTTTTAAGACACAATTATTAACATTACATAGCACTAACTAGGTACAGATCCTGCTGTTAAAGCAGATCACTAGATCCAGCTCTTTGGAGTCTGCTGGACCAAACTATGAACCACTATCCAGTGGGTCAACTATCCATATAGTAAGTTTCAGGCATGTGACACTTTCCTAGTCAAAGTTAGCAGGGGGTGCATTTCATGGCAAGAAGGAATACAACAAACCTGTCGTGAAATGCACCCCCCTCTATTGTCTGTTCTGTATATTCCAGCATCAAATGATTCTTACTGTACACTGAGGGCACTAGTATGAGTAACCACAGTAGGTTTCAGGTATGTAACCCTTTCCTAGTCAGTGTTAGCAGGGAGTGCATTGCACTTACATCAAATGGAAAACAAGGCCTGCGATGAAATGCTCTACCCCTGCATGTGTTTCTTCCCTTCTACTCCAGCATTATGTACATTTAATAGCAGAAATGTAATACCGATACATGTGTATGTATAGGGTGGACAGGTCTGAAATCAGAATAGTCCATGGTAGGTGTGGGATTATTAGGGTTCCTCCGGTAGGAGGAAACCTATTGTTTTTGTTATTATTCTTATTCTTATTAGGGTTCCTCCAGCAGGAGGAAACCTATTGTTTTTGTTAGTATTCTTATTATTATATTTCTCCGTTAAATGGCCCAATAGCTCAAAAAGTCCTTGACCCGATTTTTTCAAATTTGGCCCAATGATACAACAGGTCACTCACTACTCCCAGACCGCTAATGGCCCATGTACGCCCATAGGTGGCGCTATAGGCCACGCCCAAAGTCTACGTGATTTCCCCAGCGCCCCATTACTCCAAAATGCCTGAAAATTGGTATACATGCCTTATTTCTCATAGGGAACAAAAAAGCCTCAAGGACCCATAAGGTCCCCCATGATAGATTTTGCTGTACTGTCCAAATTTGGTACAACCTTCAAAGCCCTTCTCATGAACCATAGATCCAATCGACTTGAAAATTGTAGATTTGTATAATACATGTCTTTCTATAGGGTGAAATTGAATAAGGAATGCAATACAAAATGGCTGAAAGAAGTGTATTTATGTAAATGTCCACATTGCCACAATATCTTTGTGTTAATAAATCAAATATAATTTTGACTGATGGTTTTTCAAACCTTTGTGCCTTCAAGATGACATCATTCTGAAGTACCATACGCAATTTCACCTTGATATGTCAATATATGATTGAATTCAATTGAATTGCTCCATAGCGCGCATGCTCCAAATTCTCAGACTCATCCTGCCCCTTGACACTAGGGTGACCACCTGTCGCGCTTTGCGTTGTGTCACAGCATTATCACCCCTTGTCCCGCACGTCCCATATTGAAAATGCTGTGCGATACAGCGCAAAGCGGGACAGGTGGTCACCCCTACTTGACACATACGCGAGCATGGCGATACACACACACATGCTTTCTGAAAATTGTGTGCTGACCAAGCCCCCACCCTCAGTTTCTTAGCTCCTGTTTCATTTTGCTTCCAATCGCAGCTCGCCATTACGAATAGAAATTCTTTTTCGGCGGCCAGTTGATTTCAACTGGAGTCGCCTGATAGCCGTGTTGGAGGCAGCCACGTTCGGTAAGTCCTATTTTTACACATTTTAAGATAGAATCAATGATTGGGTTTGTGAAAGTACACTACTCTTGAATTATGGTGAAGGTTTGAGCACTTTTAGACCTTTAGATCGTGAGTCTTAAGTGACGGAAAACCGAACTCGAAAAGTAGCTAGCTTTTCCCCTTTGTGTTTATAATTAGTGAATCATTTTGCATCTCGGCGAATTCTTCACCCAAAAGGTTGAGGAGGGCAGCCTTTCGGAGAAAAAGCGATTCCCCACAGACCTGTAGGCTCAGAATTTTGATTTGGGTCGTGAAAGTCACACGAGTGACTTTGCATAGGCTTAGGCGGCAGCCATGTTTTGGTCGCGTCATGTTCATAAGTTCACCATTTTACAGTTAGGTCTACACGAAAAAGGTAGAGGAGGGCAGCCTTTAGGAGATGTGGGAATTGTGCTTTTAACCAGATGCTCCGATTATTTTTGTGATTTGTGGACTTGCAATTGGAGTGATACTGTGTCCCGGGGGTACATTGTTTTGACGTTAGCCTCAGAGTCAGGCTCGGCTCGCCCACTGGCAGTGTGTAAACAATTTTGTATTTCACTCAATTCTACTCCAAAAACGTCAGGGAGGACTGTTTTTTGTAGACAAGGGCCTGCTAAAAATAGCCAGTATATCTGATTTTTCAAGGCGAGCCTGTGTCATTCGTCATATGCCCTGAGAAAGCAACCTACGTTAGCCAGGCTAGTTATGCCAATTTCAGTAAGTCAGGCTATTTAAAGGTCTCTGACAGTCAGAATCACAGTTAACAGGCAAAGGTCGAGCTAATCTTTTGTCAGATGTGTATATATTGACCAGTTTAGAGCTAAATACTCTTTCCAGAGCCTGGAATCGAACCCGTGTTTTGAGTGACTTTGCATGGGTCTCCATCAGGTCAACACATTTGGATTCAAGTTCAAGTAATGCCACTGCATTTCACAGTCAAAACTGTAGTTTATGTCAAGTGTAGATGTATGTAACTGAACTGACATGGATCCTTTCTTCACTTTTACAGGTCTGGAGGGTCATGCAGAGGCCTGCTCAACAGAGTTCAATAGAGGATGCTGAGAGCAACAACAGAGAATGCTGAGAGCATCACAGACCCCTTGCTGGACTATCCCTCTTTAGCTGGACAGCTTCATTCAGCTGGCCTGCCCTGCCTGCCTGCCTGCCTGCAGGCCCTGCTTGCCCCTGCCTGGCAGGCCTCCAGAGACAGTCACCCCACACACAGTAGCTCTGCAGACTGCTTTTTTGAGGACATTGATGAAAAAGGACAAACCAGCACTTTTTACTTTTGATGAAAGTCTAAATGTTTAATCCTTTCCATGTCCCAGTATGCCAAGCTGCTGACTTTGAGTGTCTTAAGTGATTAAACCAGTTCAAGTGATAGACTTTTGACCTGAATCCAATGATTATTCATCTGAATAAAAACCACTCGAGAAGTACTGCTTCTTTATTAATAGTATTTATGTATATATAATTGCGCAGCTCCCCTTGTCAATGATCTAGCACCTCCTCAGCACCTGTATTAAAAATTATCTGGTGCCGTCCCTGCCCAGGGTTGATTGTAACTGGTGTTGGAAAACACATGTAGTAGGGCAGACGGGTGCTGGGGTGGAAAAGTCCCCAAAAACTGTGCAGAATAGGCAGAAAATATTAGATGACATTGTATCGAGGCCCAATTGGAGAAGAAGCCATAGGATATTTACAATTGTAGTAGGCCATTAGATCTGTTTTAAAAGTTCAGGGGTGTAATTTGTTGGATATGAAGCCCCCACCCTCCACTCCAGAGACAGTTGGTGACAAAGTGCAGACATTAAGTTAAACATAGTCATGCGTTAAGAGTAGAGTAAAAAATACAGATCCCCCCTTTCTGAATAAAGTTCGACTGATCTGATTTGTTGATTTCTGTTGCTATGAAAACCAGTTTAGCCAAGCTAACTAACATTGTTTTTAGCTAGCTTGCATTACCATTCAATAGCTAACAAAACATTAGGTGCGTTCGACTTCATGCGACGCCGGCGTCGCCTGCAGCCGCCTGCAGCCCGGCTGACTTGAAGCAACCAATGGCATTCTCAGCTTCAAGGCAGGCGGCTGCAGGCGCCGCCGGCGCTGCATAAAGTCGAACACACCTAGTAGTAAAAATACCTTGCTAATCGAGCAGAACTTGTTAATGCAGGAGACTCAGAGACCTTAGCACGTCACTAGCATCTCGTCATATCACGCAGTCGGCGCACAGCTAGATAATCAGCTGTCAGCGCTCTTGAGTACCCAGCATGCAGTGCGGCATGTCAAAAAACGCAAAGACTTGTGGAAAATAGTTTGGTTACAACGGCCATGCGAGGGATTTCAGTTGTTGTGTTCGTTCAGTTAGATGTTTGTAATGTTATTGTTTATTAGTTAACATAATATTGTTGGTCACCCTGAGTGTGCATGTCGTGTAGTTTAATGGGAAGAGAGAGTCGGCTATCAAACTTACAGGCTACACTCGGAAGGAACTGGACATGGGCTATACCCTATCCAGTTGCCTATGAGGCTTTTCTTGAGATCTACTGAAGAAAGCCAATATCTGCGGTTCTCAAGCCATCTTTGAGAAAGTTTGAATTTTTTTTTGCGTTTGATACGTATTGTGGGAGGAAATTTAGGACTACATCTAAACATCATGCGGCTGCTGCAGCATTTCTGCTTTTGCATGACCAGCGCTGGGAGAGAGGGAAACAGCATGGATGGTGATAGTGTGCGGTAGTGTGCAGATGTTTTTATATAGGGTGAAATGGAATGAGAAATGCAATACAAAATGTCTGAAAGGGGTGTATTTGAGGGGTGTATTGAGGCTATGTGTCCACATTGCCTCAATATCTTTGTGTCAATAAATCAAATATAATTTTGACTGATGGTTTTTCATTGGCTTCAAGGTGACATCATTCTGATGTACCATGCGCAATTTTATGCAATTTTACCTTGAAATGTCAACCGTTTCTAAACCTTTGTCCCAAAGCTAATAATCTGCCCTTTCTACTCATGCAATCTCAACAGTTGATGTGTAGCAGAGAGGATAGAGAGACTGACTTGTGACCTTATGCTCATGAGTTCAAATCCCCATTCAGCCTATTGTTGTTGGCCAAACATGACGTAGTTTTGCTCTCTTGTTGTCCAACTTTCCATCTTCAACAGTGTACATGTTTATAATATTTTGCCATTTTGCGGAGGAACCCGCATCGCTGCTTGCAGCTATATTTATGTTTTATTTTTTCATTTATTTGACTTAAACAATAAGAGTAATATTTCCTATCTTAAAAAAGGATTTGATGGTGAGAACATTTCTTTTGATGTCGATACATAGTTGATAGCCTACATCGTTTTAGTACTTGTCTTTTGTAGGCTGTAGGCATGTGAACCTTTGGTCCCTTTTCAGGACAGCTGAATAGCCTATTCTGGATCCAAAGGGTGTTGTTTTCGACCTGTCTGAGTAACCCACCCTATGCGCAGGCTAACTGCATTAAAATCGCATTCCTTTGAACCTATACATTAGTATGAAGAGCCATGTGAAATACTTTGAGAATGCTACACAAAATACATTTCCTTTGGTAATCATACTCCGGTATATTTCCTGGTTCGCGTTACTATACGGTTTGAATGACGAATTTTAAGGATTTTCTGTGGAAAATAGCATCTGATATTTACACACATAATCGACATTCTTCTCTTGAATCCTATAACAAAGAAAGTATAATGTGAGACTTCTGTCTCCCTTTCGTTTGGTTGCGATATCAAGACGAATTCCTTCACTCCTTGATTCGCACGCGCTCCCGCGAGTGGGTGCCAATCCAGAGAGTCATGCATCGGGTGATACAACACCGGCGTCCAGGCCAGCACACTCCTCCATTCACCCCCAGAGACGCTGAGCATCCGTGGGCGGGACATATTCGCAGCATTTATCCAATGACCGATAGTTTCGAAGCACTGAAAAAAAGAAAGTCTTAAAGAAATCGCCACTGGTGAGAGACAGGAGGAAAAAGGAAGACAGGCTGTCCTGACTCCTGAACACAGTGAAAACATAGAGACAGAAGGAGAGATAGAGAAGGTGAGAGACAGGAGGAACAAGAAAGACAACGGCTCTACTGAACTTGACCAATCAGAGTTAAGAGCAACAAAACCTGGACCCAAGGTTTTCACAATTGTAATTGAAAAGGAGAATTGGAATAAAATTAAACCATTGCCAGGCACAAAAAAACGTAGGTGACCATGGTCAGACATCCTCTACAAATAATTCATTAAAATCAATCCTTGCTGTACTCTGTCATTTAAATATCAGCATGTTAAAGCTACGTACAGCTGTAAAAGAATGTCACCATACCTGCATGTATCTGCAGTTTGCACATTTAAGACATGCAAAGCCATGTATGTGTTCAGGAGAAAACAAGAGCCCATAACCGCTAAAAAAACATAACAATCAAAGTGCTGAGATTAGGAGAAGTCACTCATGCAAAAAAGGAATAAACATTAACGTATGCGAGCTTCCCGAGAAGAGGTAAAATTGCCAGATCGATCCACAAAGGTGTGAGCAACTACCACTACCAGCAGCTCAGGAAGACTCCAAGTGTAGAACTATGTGCTGGTAATATCACCAGGGAAAAAAATATGTTCTGAAAAGGATTTCCTTTGAAGTGAAAAAAAAGTATGAGACTCCATAATGAAGTCCTGGAGCTGATGCTCACACAGAGTCCTGCTGGAGCTTATGCTCACACAGTAAATTAATGGAGGAGTGCAGCGGCAATGTTTCTTCTGGTGGTTATTTTCAGCACCTGCAGGTGGACCCATTTGGAGTCCATATGTACATGGATGCAGGAATAAATATATTGGTTGAGCATCTTAACCCTTGTGTTATCTTCGGGTCATTCTGACCCATCAATCATTGTGACCCACCGTCGTATTGCGACAACTTTACCGCATACAAAAACAAAGTGAAGCATTTTATTATAACGTTGGGCTGTCTCAGACCCCCCACATTGCAATGGTTAAAAGAAAATTATTTGTATTTGTTTTGTATTGGGTAAAATTGCGTGCTGATTGGTTGGTTTACAACGAGTGAAACTGCGGAGCAAAGACGCAACACGGCCACAGCACTCACTGAAACAACGAAGGTGGAGACTTGAAATAAAAACGTGCAAATAAATGTTTGTGTCTACACAACACTGTTTTCAACAGATTGACTAGATATCATTTGAAATGATAACGTTAGTTGTTTCCACTTCTGTTGTCGAAGCAAACGGGATCGACTTAGGTGGGTAACGTTACAGCTAAGCCACCAAATTATTGTGATTCAACTCAGCTTCAGTTAGCTATCTTGCTGAAAAATAAAAATAACCTGACAAAGATCTGGACAAACATGCATCGTGAATTGTAGATTTACATGACAACACAGGTTATTTATTCGAATGAAACACAGTCAAGAACATGAAATAACGCGTTAGCCCCATTGCTAATAAACTACATCATCACGCATTTTACCTATGCTAGATAGGATACGTTAGCATTGCTAATAACTGTTAGCGACAAAATCATACTACAGCTTGCGGATGTGATGAACATAAGGTCGTAACAGCACCTCTTTTCAGCAGCAGGTGAAACAAGTGGTGGTTTGACATTTTCACAAATTCACTGAAAATAAAAATGAGTGAATTTTTCACTGAAAAATGAAAAAACTAAAGGCTGTCTGAAATGAATTTGAGGATTATAGGTCACATGTTGAGGAACCTGAAGCAGCTGACCTTCTCCACTTCGGATCCTCGATGTGAAGGGGTGCATGCTCCTCCTCCTGCCGCCTCCTATAGTCCACAATCATCTCCTTAGTCTTGCTGACGTTGAGAGAGAGGTTATTGTCCTGACACCATGATGTCAGGGTTTCAACCTCCTCTCTGTAGGCTGACTCGTCACTGTCAGAGATAAGGCCCACAATGGTTGGGTCGTCGGCAAACTTAACAAGGAGGTTGGAACTGTGCGTTGCTGCACAGTCGTGCATGAACAGGGAGAACAGGAGAGGGCTGAGCACACAGCCCTGGGGGGTGCCTGTGTTGGTGATCACTGTGGATGAGGTGTGGTCGATTCTCACCACCTGTGGCCTCCTCGTCAGGAAGTTGAGGATCCACTTGCAGATGGAGGTGCTTAGTCCCAGGTCCACAAGCTTGGAGACCAGTCTGGAGGGGATGATGGTGTTGAATGCTGAGCTGTAGTCAATGAACAGCATCCTCACATACGTATTCCTTTGTCCAGGTGGGAGAGAGCGGTGTGCATGGTCAGGGCGAGGGCATCGTCTGTAGACCTGTTGGACCGGTGTGCAAACTGCATAGGGTCCAGGGTGGGAGGCAGCGGGAGCAGATGAATGATTTGACTAGCCCCTCGAAGCACTTCATGATGACAGAGGTCAGTGCTATCGGGCGATAGTCGTTTATGCATGTGACCTTGGTGTTCTTGGGCACAGGGATAATGGTGGTCCTCTTGAAGCAGGTGGGGAGTACAGACAGGCTGAGGGAGAGGTTGAAGATGTCACTGAAGACCCCTGCTAGCTGGTCAGCGCAGCCCCTGAGGGCCCTACCTGATATGCCGTCTGGGCCAGCTGCCTTGCGAGGGTTGATCATTTTGAAGCAATGCCTCACCTCAGCTTTATTCTTATTTTTATGTATATTTAAATTGTTTTATTTTGAGATTGTTTAGTTATTACAGATAGTTAAACTTTAGTATTTTTACTTAATTTAAGATTCGTATATGTTCAGTGTTTTGCACCTCCCTGCCACAGTAAATTCTGTGTTTGTATAACATACATGGCGAATAAACCGAATTCTGATTCTACAGTTAGTGTAGGCACACCACTGGCTAGGCCTTCAGGTAGTTCCACTGCAAGGGGGTCACTGTCCCTCTCAAAGCGAGCGTAAAAGGAATTCAACTCGTCTGGCAGTAGGACAGAGGACTGGGTCTCACTGTAGCCTCTCCCTTTGTAGTCTCTAATTGCTTTAACCCTTGTGCTGCCTAAGTTCACATGACCCAAAG
Organism: Osmerus eperlanus; assembly: GCF_963692335.1. Taxonomy (NCBI): domain Eukaryota; kingdom Metazoa; phylum Chordata; class Actinopteri; order Osmeriformes; family Osmeridae; genus Osmerus; species Osmerus eperlanus. Next base: position 625,186 of record NC_085024.1, read on the forward strand.
GTTCATAACGAACCATCGTTGTGTTTACCAGTGTTGCCTCAGTTACTTTGAAAAAGTAACTTAGTTACGTTTAGTGGTGGGCATAGATTAATTTTTTAAATCTCGATTAATCTCACTGTAATCTTGGCGTTAACCTAGATTAAAATGGCTCATTTGAATTCCGCCAAAGGCATTCAGAATATGTGTGCTACCCAAATAATGACTAAAAGTAAGTCTTTGAGAAAGGGTTTCTCAAGCCAGGAGGCGCATTAGACCAGGAGCTCATCTCCTGTTTCCAAAATGCATCACAAACTGCTTGAGAAAGCTGTTCTACTATGATAATTGGTGAGGAAAATAAATTATGTTCAATAAGATGTACTTGTGTTTATTAACTGTTTATTAGATCAGTTAGCTTGGCTGATAGAGCTGTGCTGACGGGCTTGCCTCGGTTGCACTCAAACATCGTAGTTTGACGACGACTCTTCCCCTGCGCTACATCAGTGCTTGGCCCGGCATCTTCCGAATTAGCTAAGGGATGCTTTGCGTTTAGGTGGTATTTGAGACTGGAAGAACTCCTACAGTAAACTAATTCCGCATAGCACAAGGTCAGGCCCGTAACGGAAACACATGAGGCCCCCCCGCAGAATAAGCCTGAGAGCCCCCCCCCCCCCCCCCCCCCACCACATATGTAACGGATAATGTAATACAAATACCGACGGGACGAACAGGACCCCGACGCGATCAACTGAACTTTTTGGAACATTCTGAAGAGCCGTGTAATAAATGCAAGATATCAAAACTCAAGCTTGTCTTGTGAGGGAAATTTATTCAATAAGAAAAAAACGCTCAAACGGTTTGCAGGTGAATAGCCTACACATGTGCGCGTCTTTTAGCGCATCTGTGTGCAAAGTCTATTACCACACTCTACATCTAAACTGCGCGCACATTCATTTTCTATGCTAAGGATGGCCAGACCTGACAGCCTCTCTTGTGACATGGAGCTTATGAGATATGTTTAGATCAGTTTCAGCTTGGAAAATGACCTTTCAGCGCTTGCGACAGTCACGGGTATTGTCAGAAATAATTTGATGGCCGTGGCTACATCAGGCACACTTGATAGTATGGAGTTGTGTTTTATTATTAGCGTGTTCGCTAAATCATAAATGGAGCCATTTTTTGTCGTGTGAATCTTGTAGAAATCAATGACTGTCCTTTTTACACGATCATAATATGTATATAACTGAAATACAATGACTTATTGTAACTTTGATTATGTTTTTTGTATGTTTAAATAGTCAAACGCAATCGCTGCAACTGCACGATACTACTGTCGCATACGTTATGTTTGCTAATAATGTCAGTTATGTAGGATAATATATTTTATAATTAAGCACTTTTTCTACTTTCTCTTTTTTTTTTTGTTTCACTCCATTTCAATGTTGTCAGCTTGATAGGAAGTCAATAAAGGAGCAAGGCTAATTTTCCTGGCTCTTGGAAAGGAGGCTCTGTTAACGCTAGGAAGCACAACACAGACAGAGCAGTACAGCTGTCAAAGTATAGGCTAACGTTAGCTACGTGGTAGAGTAATGTTAGCTATAGCAAACAGTACAATACCTGTCTCTTCTGACAGATGAGTGCATCCTTCACCGGCTGGTCGAAAAAGAAATTTGTAATTTTGGGAAGTTTGGCATTTAATTCAGAAATTTTCTGTTTTGAATGCCGCTTTTGGGCACCGCTTTTAAATGTGCGTTTCATTTTTCCTACGCTACGCTACAGTTAGCTACCTATTTGCAGCGGGCTCGCCGGTCTGTGTGACCATCTGACCTACTTCGTCATGTCACTTACCTAGCTAACAAAGAAAGCACAATTAAATATACTTTCCTTTATTTTTATATCAACTCTGGAAACACAGACAAGACAATAAGACATCCCATGTAATTCAAATTGGATAAAACATTTTTAAAAAACGGGGGGCCTGCCACGCGAGGCCCCCCATCCCTGCGAGGCCCCCCCGCGGTGCGGGGGCTGCGGGGGTAATCTTTACGGGCCTGCACAAGGTGCAAACAACCTTAGTCTTGTCGAGGTTTCCATTGGGAAGCTTCTTAAAACTACATTTTCCCTGAAGCAAACCAGGCGGCTTCATGCATCCATGTTAGCACGTCACGTTTGATGTGATAATTTCATACACAAGGCATAAACACAGGTTCGAAGACTTGTTCTCGCCCCCTACAGTGCAATTCGGCTAGGTATACATCCGCGCAAAAATATCAAGGTGAAAATCATCATAGCTTGCGTAGTATAGACCCAGCTCCCAACCCAACTTTGAGAATAGATTAACGGCGATATTTCTTTTATCGCCGATAAGAGTCGCAGCGCGTTAACGCGCGTTAACGCCGATAACGGCCCACCACTACAGATTACCTGATTTTAAAAGTAACTTAGTTACTTTACAAGTTACTTGATTTTAAAAGTAACTAAGTTAGATTACAAGTTACTTTATTAGTTACATTCAGCAGCTGCCGACAACACCCCCGCCGCCTCAACATAAAAATAGGTGCGTTCGACTTCATGCAGCACCGGCGTCGCCTGCAGCCGCCTGCAGCCAATGGCATTCTCAACTTCAAGGCAGCCGGCTACAGCCAGCTGTCGGCGCCGCCTGTGCTGCATGAAGTCGAATACACCTATTGACAACCGGCTCTGTAAGTTTGACTGTGCAGTGCTGCGACTCCAAATGTTTCTTCAAATTTGACGTTGTGTTTTTGTAGCTTGATAGCACTTTTTCGCCACCAGCAGAGTGTACAACCTTGATATTTCCATCTTTAGCTGACAAATACTCAAAATAGTGATTGTATTTCCAACTCGAAAATGCGCATCTCTCTCTCTCCTGCTACATTGTTGTTTGTGTCGCTGAGAGGTAGGTCTATGTATATACACGTGACGTGACCCTCGTGCTGAAAACGTGACTTAATTGTCGCATAGGCTTAACTCCCAGATACGCAAGAAGAAATCAAATATATATTTTACTATTAATGACAAAATAGTAACGCACAGTGACTTTGACAAGTAACTTTAATCTGATTACTGGGTTGGAAATAGTAACGCGTTAGATTACTCGTTACTGAAAAAAATGGTCAGATTTAAGTTACGCGTTACCGGCATCACTGGTGTTTACCCAATTTTACCCAATACAAAAACTAATTAAAATAATTTTCTTTTAACCTTCGCAGTGTGGGGGGTCTGAGAGCCCAAGGGTTAAAAGAAAATACTTCACTTTGTTTTTGTATGCGGTAAAGTTGTTGCAATACGACGGTGGGTCACAATGACCCGAAGATAACACAAGGGTTAAGTCCATTCCACATGCGTCTGGTGTCAGAGCCATGGTAGCTGGACTCCACCTTGGTCCTGTAAGCCCTTTTCGCTGCTTTGATGGCCTTCAGTAGGTCGTATCTGGACTTCCTGTATTGATCAGGGTCCCCAGAGTTAAAGGCAACAGACCGGGCTCTCAGGTTGGCCCAGACCGCGGAATCAACCCAGGACTTCTGATTGGGGAAAGACCAGACAACCTTCTTGGGCACGACGTCATCAATGCAGTGTTGGATGTAGTGAAGGATTGAATAATTTTGTGTCTATTCCAATATGTAATGATGGTATTCAATGACACAAATCTGTGTTCTAGAAAGAGTGGTCTGGAGTCGCAGAGGTCCCATAATATCAGCTTTAATACAGCAGTTGGAAATCAATAAGTACAGAGCTCTGGGGTTGTCTACGTTTCCCTACCCGCAACAGAGTTTGGGTTGGTTCACGAAGTCCAACTCGCTATCCGTCCCTCCCCAGCATATATTTATACAGTGCAATTAAAACAGAAAGATGAAAAGAGGGTTGAGCTTGTTCTCTCGTGCATCAGGGAGTTGTTCTTGCCCACTGCCTGCTCGGGTGCCGTCTCCACCCGGTTTCCAGGTTGTTTCTGAAAATGAAGAGATAGAGACACAAAGAACAGCCTGCTTCCCACACCCTGTGTGAGACACCATGTTTACGCCTGAGCACACTTCTCAGTTCATAAGACAGAACTTTAATAAGCACAATGCATAACTTTACTAAGCACAATATATTCTTTAGTAGCTGGAAACAGTGTCCGTGTATTCGTTAATGTCCCCATCTGCTGCCTCCTTAAACATCAGCCAGTCAGTGGTGTCAAAGCGGTCCTGGAGGGTCGCCACACTCTCGTCACTCCATAGGTGAACTGACCTCGCAACTGGTCTGACCTGTTTAAGCTTTTATTCATATGCGGGGAGGAGAAGAATGGAGGTTAGGGATGGGTATCGAGAACCGGTTCACAGTTAACCGATAGAAAAATTCTTTAACGATTCGGTTCTCTGTGCCGTTGCGCATGCGCAAACTTTTATAGTTTATTCAGACAGACTGCAGCAAACATGGCAAAGAGGCAGAAGCGTTCTAAAGTTTGGTTGTATTTCACACGACAAAATGACAACAACGCCACTTGTAACGCGTGTAAAAAGTCTATTTCGTCGAATGGAGGAAATACAACAAATATGAAGAAGCATTTGAACACAGCATGGAATGAAGTTACTGGAATGTCATGTGTTCGATGCATGCAGCAGCGCAACTAACGTTCGCGCTTCATTTCTAACTATCCAAGGTAGAGCTAAAATCCTCAAAAGTGATCACAACCACTTGTCACTGTGAAGCAATTTGCCTTTATTGTGTATAGTCGATTAAGTTATCTTCTGTCCTGTCGTTTAAAGCCTGCATTTTAGCTCCGGCATTCGTCTCCCATTATTGATTACTTAACGTTAATTATCGGAGGGCGTGTGTTATCAGCAAACGTTCGCGTTGTCGTGTTAACCCATTATTAAACTGAGCATATCGATTTTTAATCCATTATTAAACTTAGCATTTTAATTGTTTAACAGAATGGCCGATTTTTGACACTGTCATATTATATGATTTGACCTTGGCATTTTTGGTCCAGGCGGCCTACACCCACCGTGACTGGTCAGACACATTCCCTGCAGACAGTCGTTAAAATATGCATGCATTCTAAAATATGAGTTGCCTAGTGTTCTGCGTTCATGTGATAGTTTTGGATCCTTCCAGAAGGTTCTCAAGACTTTCTGTTGATCTTACACTTAAATAATTAACTAATTCTTAGAGTTATGATTTGTATATTTATGGTATTAAATAATATATACATATTGATATTTGATATTGTATTGTTATTATTACTATTTTGCTTAATATTGGCTTAGCAACTTTTAAAACAGTTTACTGTTCATTTTAATAATTGTAAGATTCATATGTTGTCGCTTTTGACAAAAGTGTCTGCTAAATACAATACAGAAACACACACACAGCCTCCCTCCCTTCCTGAGTCTCTTAATTTGCCCACTCCTTACCACATCGTCAACTAGGCTACTCTGTTTCTTCCATCTTTTCCTCACTCGCTCCCATGGCCCAGTCTTGGTCACTCTCCTCCTCCTCGGCTTCTTCCCTGACCCTGTCAGTATGTTTCTGCCTCTCTGAGACAGCCACCTCTCCTCCTTCCTCTACAGGTAATGCTGATGTTGAAGCAGCTAAAGCCCCCCCAAACATGTTCGAATTTTTTGCACATTTTGTGGCATTCGCCTGAAGATTTTTTATATTTTTCTCCCTTAACTTTTCTGCGCCTCCCTTGCCTCCATTTTAGCGATGCTAAACTTTAACAATGCTAAAAAGCAGCAGCCTTATCTGCCTGGGGGGGGGGGGGGGGATGTAGACTGCACTCATGTATGTATAGTCGGTGAACACTCTGAAATGAATTTGAGGATTATAGGTCACATGACCAAAAAGCTATCGAAGTTTGAAATCTTGAAAAATACACTGAAAATAGTGTGAGGTGAAAATAATCAAAATGAAGGCTGTGCAACATGTATGCATAGTCAGTGAACACTCTGAAATGAATTGGAGGATTTAAGGTCCCATGACCAAAAAGCTATTGAAGTTTGAAGATTTATTTTGAATACAAAATTAATTTATAATAACCTGATGAAAATGAACAAAATAAAGGTTGTGCAGCATGAATGCATACATCTTCAACAGTTTAACATTATTTTGACGCTCCTAGTTCATGATGTTGAAAAGCTATTGACTTTTGAGATTTGTAATTTGTTGATGGTCCCTAAACATACGCGTTGTTTAGGCATCCAAAAGCATTGGCTAAACGGCCGGTCGTAGTGGTGCTAAACACCGGTTAAAATAACACAATACTGGGCGTCCGAATATCTGTTGAATATCGAACTTCAAACCAACTTTACCACGGTCTTCTATAGAAGGATTTGCAAAATATTCTTGCGCTAGCCGGCGTTTTTGACAATCCGTCGGCCATCTTGGATTTTCGAAAGTAATCGTAATTACCTAAGTAATCTTTATGTTTCAACATGTAGCCTACCTGAGTAATCCTTAGGCTATGTTTCAACATGTACGTTATGCAACATCTCTGTAATCAAGAGCAGGTGCGCCACCTACCGCACTTTCTACTACCCTGACGCAAAGTCATGTCGGAATATCCGGTGACGTCACTGCGTCTCTCTATAATGGGTTTGCAGCTGTCAGAGCAACAATAACAAGAGAAGAGCAGTGGAACGGAAACGCAAACGAATTATTTTGAAAGGCTCAAACACCCGTGTCAGCTGCGAATTTCATTAATACTGTCACCAAGGCTCTCGACAAATTAACTCTGGCCTCCGCTTCTTCCTCCTCCGATTCAGAAACCGGCGGAGCGTCGCCGCCACCGCAGAAGAAACACACATTCAGTCGCAGAAAGAACAGGGGAGCTCGCGGCTGCAACTGGGTCAGCGGGCCTGACAGTTTCTGTGGGTCTTTTCACTTTTCCAACTTTACCCTTTACACCTGCCATCCGCTCAAATCTGCATAGTGTCGTCCATATCAACACTCATAACATGCAGGCTAACGGGGCAGGACAGGCTCCAGCGTCAGAACTGTCCTGCTTGAATAACGGTGCGCAAAACGGAGACACGTCCCCCGGTGGTGGAGCTCACTCCAACGGACTATCAACCGTAAACAACGGAACCTCGGTCAGTAACAACAACGGAGTCCCGGCCCAAGTGGGCTCGAACTCCGTGGCTTCGGATGCAAACTCGACCGTAAAGAAAAATAAACGTCTTTCTCAGTCAGAGGAAGACGTCATCAGACTTATAGGACAACATCTACACGATCTAGGACTCAAGTAAGTTGCCGATAAGTCGATGTTATCAGCAACATTCTGTAAACAGCGGCGAGATGAGGAATGTCGCTCGTAATGATAATATAATTGACGTGTCATATTGGCAGTCATGTTAATGCCGATGATGGTTATTATCAATTTATCTACTATTAACCCTCGTGCTGCCTTCGGGTCACATGACCCAAAGGTTCATAACGAACCATCATTGTGTTTACCCAATTTTACCCAATACAAAAACAAATAAAAATACTTTTCTTTTAACCATCGCAATGTGGGGGGTCTGAGACAGCCCGACGGTTAAAAGAAAATGCTTCACTTTGTTTTTGTATGCGGTAAAGTTGTCGCAATACGACGGTGGGTCACAATGACTGATGGGTCAGAACGACCCGAGGAGAACACAAGGGTTAATGAAGTCTGAGCTAGCGGCAGCTAGTGATGACTTGCTGTGCGCTGGCCTATAATCGTGTGTCAAGTTATGGCATAACTTTTTTTAAACAAGACAGCTGCCTCAAATATAAAACCTGTTGACCTTTTTTAAGCAGCTTGGAGTACTTGAAAGTTGGCTTATTTGCCCCAAAACCAGTAAGCTTGCAATCAAATCCTTCTAAAACGCAGTGGGCCAAATTTGGTGATATTTAATAAAAAACGTGAAATTACATTAGCCACATTTTAATTCAAATGATTTCTCTTTGCACCACCCCCCCCACCACACACACACACACACTTCCTTTTTCTCCCTCCCTCCGGTCTCCCTCCCTCCTCCTGTGTCCCTCCCTCCCTCCTCCTGTCTTCCTCCCTCCTCCTGTCTCCCTTCCTCCCTCCTCCTGTCTCCCTTCCTCCCTCCTCCTGTGTCCCTCCCTCCCTCCTCCTGTCTCCCTTCCTCCTGTCTCCCTTCCTCCTGTCTCCCTTCCTCCCTCCTCCTGTCTCCCTTCCTCCTGTCTCCCTTCCTCCTGTCTCCCTCCCTCCCTCCTCCTGTCTCCCTTCCTCCCTCCTCCTGTCTCCCTTCCTTCCTCCTCCTGTCTCCTTTCCTCACTCCTCCTGTGTCCCTCCCTCCCTCCTGTCTCCCTTCCTCCTGTCTCCCTCCCTCCTGTCTCCCTTCCTCCTGTCTCCCTTCCTCCTGTCTCCCTTCCTCCCTCCTCATGTCTCCCTTCCTCCCTCCTCCTGTCTCCCTCCTCCTGTCTCCCTTCCTCCTGTCTCCCTTCCTCCTGTCTCCCTTCCTCCTGTCTCCCTTCCTCCCTCCTCATGTCTCCCTTCCTCCCTCCTCCTGTCTCCCTTCCTCCTGTCTCCCTCCTCCTGTCTCCCCTGCAGCCAGGCAGTGGACCTGTTAATGCAGGAGTCAGGGTGCCGGCTGGAACATCCATCTGCCTCCAAGTTCCGGAACCATGTGATGGAAGGGGAGTGGGACAAGGTTGGCCATAGAAACACATCCTGTTTCCTGCATCTAATATTATTATGCCAACATTTTTGTGGCATAATACTCGTCTCTGGTCTTGTTTGTTGTATAGAATAATCAGGCTCCTGTTTTTCACAAAACTATTTATTTAAACATAGGCAGAGAGTGACTTGAATGAACTGAAGACATTGATGCATTCTCCCAGCGCAATTGTGGTAAGTCCCAACATCATGCTCTATATAGCTATGTCTCAACACATATCTCTACATAGCTACATGCTAACACCTCCTAGCTCTACTTAGCTACATGCTAACACCTAGCTCTACATAGCTACATGCTAACACCTCCTAGCTCTAAATAGCTACATGCTAACACCTCCTATCTCAACATAGCTACATGTTCACACCTCCTAGCTCTACTTAGCTACATGCTAACACCTAGCTCTACATAGCTAAATGCTAACACCGCCTAGCTCTACATAGCTACATGCTAACACCTCCTAGCTCAACATAGCTACATGCTAACACCTAGCTCTACGTAGCTACATGCTAACACCTCCTAGCTCTATGTAGCTATGTTCCAGGGGGAGACAGGCCTGGTAGTTTGTCTATGTAGCTATGGAAACCTTGCCTTTGTAGCTATGGGTACCTGGCATATTTAGCCATGGATACCTGGCATTTGTAGCTATGGATACCTGTGATATGTAGCCATGGATTCCTGGCACTTGTAGTTGTGGATACCTGGCCTTTGTAGCCATGGATACCTGGCCTGTGAAGCTAGCTGTATCTTAACTGGTAAGTATAATTTGTGGGTGTCAGTACCAGCCCTTATGCCATGATGCTGTCCCCCCCCCCCCCCTCTCAGCGTATGAAGTTCCTGCTGCTGCAGCAGAAGTACCTGGAGTACCTGGAGGACGGGAAGGTGCTGGAGGCACTGCAGGTGCTCAGGGCAGAGCTCACCCCCCTGAAGTACAACACAGACCGCATCCACGTCCTCAGCGGGTAACACACACACACTGTATACACACATAGTGTACACACACACTGTATATACACCCACTGTATACACACACACAGCATACACACAGTATACACACCAGTGATGCCGGTAACGCGTTACTTAGTAACACGTTAAGGCCGATATATGCTTCTGCATTTTTCGAAAAACGGACACACGGGAACGCCCTCGTCTCCGGGGAACGCCCTCTACGAGCTCTCCGTCAGCCCTCGGAGAGCCCCGGAGAGCTCGACGTGCACCTCCTGAATTTTCGAACTATCCGTCATAATTTCGGAGAGCGACGGAGAGCTACGGAGACCCCCTTGGCTGTGATTGCTCAGTATTAAGAACCGCTTGCGTCAGGGGCGGGGGCGGGGTTGCCGTGATAAACAGGACTAACAGAATCCTTTGACCGCCATTGCTGTAAGTTTTTACAATTCATATTTCAGCTAAACAGTACATGTAAATCAGCATCTGAATTAAAATGTGACGAGAAATGGGCAGTGTAGTTGCTGAAAATGTGCGTATTTTATTGCTAATTTGTAAATTTGCTCCGACTTCTCGATAACCTAGGTAAATAAACACTCCACGACGACTTACAAAAAAACGTTGCGCCACCTACTCTTCTGGCGGTGAATTGTTTTCAGCACCCACAGCCTACGGAGAACCATAAACAAAGTCTATCCGTCCATATCCGTGCGCCCGCCCATCCGTAAACGGAGACGCAGAAGCATATTTCGGCCTTTACTCTAATCTGACCACTTTTTTCAGTAACGAGTAATCTAACGCGTTACTATTTCCAAACCAGTAATCAGATTAAAGTTACTTGTCCAAGTCACTGTGCGTTACTATTTTGTCATTAATAGTAAAATATATATTTGATTTCTTCTTGCGTCTCTGGGAGTTAAGCCTATGCGACAATTAAGTCACGTTTTCAGCACGAGGGTCACGTGACATAGACCTACCACTCAGCGACACAAACAACAATGTAGCTAGCAGGGCCCCGTTCGTCGTAAGGGTTGAAGCTAAGTTAATCAATTGTCCCTTTAGCCCGTTAACATTAGCGAGATGAGTGAGAACAGCAAATATCGGTTCGTCAACGGCTGATCCGCATCCAAATCATGTGGTTAATTTCAATCAGGCTAAACTTATCAGAAATTGCACGTGCACGTCCTACTTCAAAAGGCAGGAAAGGTCGATCACCAAAACCGTGATTTTCTAACGGTATGATGGCGGAAAAGACGAAAGAGAGAGCGGTGATAGGCTATTCTCGCCATCCGAGCAAACTATTATAATGAGTCTCTAGACAATAAGCATATTATCATGGCTAAGTCAAACACCGCCACCGCTGCCAGAGCAAGACAAGCAGGTTGGGAAAAAATTGAAATGTATAGGCTCATCTTAAGTGCCTCATTACCCCAATCAATCAGATCACATTTCTTTAATTGTGCCTGCTGGTATAGGCTTAATGGAAATTAATAATCGAATGAGATCTTGCTAGCGAAAATAATGATCTCAACTCTTTCAGAATAAGTAGGCTAAATAAAAACAAGGCCAAGGAGTATCTAATTGATACGAATTCATAGACAATTATGAGGATATATGTAGGCTACTGCACTTATATCATGTACTATATATGTGTATATGCATGTAGGCCTATGTGTAAATCCCTATTTGATTTCATTGACTGGGACATGGACAGGGAATATGATGAATTGATTCATCAGCTGGTTAAGCGCCAAGTACACTTTTCTTACAGCAACGCATGTTGCGGCTTTGCCAATGTTTTCTGCATCGCCTATACTGTATAAAAATGTAGCCTATAGCCTACCTGACGCAAAAAACCTCAAGGCTATGCAGTCTGAAGCACAGTTAAAGTTTCAAGTAGCTTTATTGTCAATTTCTTCACATGTCAAGACATAAAAAGGAATCGATATGACGTTTCCCACTCTCCCACAGTGAAACATATAAAAAGCACAGGCACAACAGATAAGACAAGACATTTCGTAAAACATAGCGTTACATATTCACATACAGCAGCATAAGCTCATAATAAAGCATAAAGCTTGCTGCGGCGTGTGATATTTGCAATGTGCGGCCCGAGAAGGTCTTGCAAATAAATGGGTCCATGTCGGCTGAATCGATATCGCTCAAACAAGAACTCATCCGTGTGAAATAAAGGATCTTGGCAATCGCGAAGAACTCTATTGGTAATTATAGCTCCTTGGTCAACTGGGTCTCTCAAAAAGAGAGCTGCCATGTTATTTTCTGGGGGTGTGGCAAGCTTATCCAGCTACACTTACGTTAGCCTGCTCTGGAGCAGGTTAGTGCTAATTGATGTTACTATGGTGATTTATCGAAAGTTGCTTCCACGAACCAAAAGGAGGGGCGTTTTTTTCTTAGCCTGAAAATTAGCTCGCTAAACCGCTTAGCGAGCTACGACGAATACCCCCCAGAAGAGAGAGAGATGCGCATTTTCGAGTTGGAAATACAATCACTATTTTGAGTATTTGTCAGCTAAAGATGGAAATATCAAGGTTTGTTGTACACTCTGTGCTGGTGGCGACAAAGTGCTATCAAGCTACAAAAATACAACGTCAAATTTGAAGAAACATTTGGAGTCGCAGCACTGCACAGTCAAACTTATAGAGCCGGTTGTCAATAGGTGTGTTCGACTTCATGCAGCACCGGCGGCGCCAACAGCTGGCTGTAGCCGGCTGCCTTGAAGTTGAGAATGCCATTGGCTGCTTCAAGTCAGCCCGGCTGCAGGCGGCTGCAGGCGACGCCGGTGCTGCATGAAGTCGAACGCACCTATTTTTATGTTGAGGCGGCGGGGGTGTTGTCGGAGCTGCTGAATGTAACTAATAAAGTAACTTGTAATCTAACTTAGTTACTTTTAAAATCAAGTAACTTGTAAAGTAACTAAGTTACTTTTTAAATCAAGTAATCTGTAATGTAACTAAGTTACTTTTTAAAAGTAACTGTGCTGTACTAACGCTTTTGCGCCCACTTCAGGCGTATTTGTTTTGCAACCTGCCGAGGTATGTACAAACATGCGGCACTGAGGTAAAACCATTTTTTTGTGTCGTTGTGGAATTCCGGCCTTGTATAATATTTAAATTCGCTGTTACCTCATGAACAAGCACATCAATCTCATTATCACTAAATATTTTTTCACTGTTTTGACTTTGGTGGCTGATCCATGATAGAAAGAGAGAAGGAGGCCCATTCAATTGCGCGTTTGAATGCACGCAATGTACGGTATAGTGGCCGGAGAAAGGCGCTGCTTACCCGATGAACTGCAGGTTTTGTAAATACGACGTAAGCTGAAGTATCACAGTGTGCGCAATCTGCGGGTTGGCCATGGCGCTGATAATGCTACGTTTACAAATGTCCGTACATGACAGCCACAGTGTACACACACACTGTATATACACACACTGTATATACACACACACGCACGAGCATAAAATAAATTAATAAAAATCTCTGCGCCGCGAAGCAGTTTTCTCTTTTCTTTCATTTCACTGTGTGGGGAATTGGCAAATTGGCGCCCCCTTCAGGCAGCTGCAGGCACCCCTGCTTGCTGAGAAGGTGCCGTGCACAGAAGCTGTGTGAAAAAAGGGGAGGGGGACAGACAGCTCATCTGACTGGGTCTCCCAAATGGAACGGACAATTCATAATATTATAAATATAGGCCTAAAGTTCCTGCACATTTTTGTTTTTTTTAATTGTGTGAAATGGCGAATAAAAAAAAAAAATGGGTATAGGCTAACTCTTACGTTTGTTAGCCTTTTTGCTATATGATGCTTGCTATGCAACAACAATATTTCGGTTTTAACTCAACAAACACGAGATAACATTTCACCATAACAGTGTGCTTGGCAACAAAACTATTATTTATTTTCATTATTTAGGTTAGGCCCTGTAATTAGCCAACGGAATTTTCAAATCTGTAGGTAGTTTCAAAGACGAACATTTGCTATTTGCTATATTTCGTGACAAAGTATAGTTTAACGTCATAACTAAAAGTGTTCCTCCCCAAAAGTTATATTAATATAGCATGTAATAACAGACATTTAGCGTGTAAGGGCATGTTTATGTAACCCTCCTATTATGTTTGGTGTCAATTTGACCCCAGGCTGTTTTAGCTGTATAGAACATAATCGGTCTTACCACAACAGCCTTTTGAGGGGGGGCGCGAAGGACGTCTTGCCCTGGGTGTAATTCAATGTAGAACCGCCACTGCACACACACATACAGCACACACACAGTGTACACACACACACAGTGTACACACACACTGTATATATACACACACACACACAGCATACACACACACAGTGTACACACACACACACAGTGTACACACACACTGTATATACACACACACAGCATACACACAAACTGTATATACACACACATGCAGCATACACACACACAGCATACACACACACAGTGTACACACACACACAGTGTACACACACACTGTATATACACACACATACACACACAGCATACACACACAGTGTACACACACACACACAGCATACACACACACAGCATACACACACAGTGTACACACACACACACACACACAGTGTACACACACACTGTATATACACACACATGCAGCATACACACACAGCATACACACACACACACACACACAGTGTACACACACTGTATATACACACACACAGCATACACACACAGTGTACACACACACACACTGTATATACACACACACATACACACACAGCATACACACACAGTGTACACACACTGTATATACACACACACACACAGCATACACACACACACAGCATACACACACACAGCATACACACAGTGTACACACACACTGTATATATACTATGAGAGGCCGTATAGGCCATAATTCATACTTGGTCTCACATACATGCCATGACCTCACATATATACCATTATACTCTCACATATATACCATTATACTCTCACGTATATACCATTATACTCTCACATATACACCATTATACTCTCACATACACGCCATGACCTCACATATATACCATTATACTTTCACATATATACCATTATTCTCTCACATATACACCATTATACTCTCACATATATACCATTATACTCTCACATACATACCATTATACTCTCACATATACACTATTATACACTCACATATACACCATTATACTCTCACATATACACCATTATACTCTCACATATACACCATTATACTCTCACATATACACCATTATACTCTCACATATACACCATTATACTCTTGCACATAAACTGGCATACTCTCTTACACACACAAAAATACCGTCATATATGCACCATCATACTAAAGTATGACAATATATGTAAGAGACAAATAGTATGTGTGAAACAGAATGTTACTATATGCAAGAGAATAACAGGATGTGTAAGAGGAGAATACTTATCTATGTGAGAGAGAATACTTGTGTATGTGAGAGAGAATACTTGTCTATGTGAGAGAGAATACTTGTCTATGTGAGAGAGAATACTTGTCTATGTGAGAGAGAATACTTGTGTATGTGAGAGAGAATACTTGTCTATGTGAGAGAGAATACTTGTCTATGTGAGAGAGAATACTTGTCTATGTGAGAGAGAATACTTGTCTATATGAGAGAGAATACTTGTCTATGTGAGAGAGTTTGATTGAAACGGAAGGCAGTTTGATTGAAAAGGAAGTAGTACTGAATTCTCAGTTCCTGATTGGCTTACACATGAAGAAGGATTTGGGGTAGATGTAGCTAACGCCCACCTTCCCTATCAAGACGAGACTGAGTGACATGATAAGATGGCAGAGAGTGGGCGGCTTAATGAAGCCATTGGACTCATTAATAACATTTTATTAACATTTTATTAACATTTTATACTCCAAATGCTGCGGCGTTATTGTAGGGAGGACAGACCCGTTCCTGAATTACGTTTTTACAGTTATTCCTGGGGAAATTATGGAATTAAATTACATATTAACTATACTAAAATACTTGTGCACAATAATATTTGCTAAATGTAGACGTTTTTAAAGGTTTTTAATTTGACCTCGAAGCCTTTTGTGAAAATGAGGCTAGTTTCACGACAGCGACTTTGGATGTATACTAGGCTACTTTAACATGTTAGCTGATTAGCCAGTACGAGTGAGATATGTATACAGTCACATTAACAAACCTCTTCTTTGTAAACTTAAATACGATGGGAACACATCACATTAACAATTCCAAAACGCACCACACGCCAAACATTTTTTTTTGTCAAGCGTCTCTAAACTCAGATTCCGAGTCGGATCCATGAAGCTTTCGTTGCAGTGAATGGGTGCGGGCACTCATCGGGCATAGGGGCCTACACTCAAATAGGATCTTAAAAGTCCCAACTGGAAAATGTTGTGAACAGATTGACATCAAGTTCAGTTTGTGGCATTGAAGTTTAGGTTAATAGCCAAGGGTGTAAAGACCACTCGGCTAATTAAAGACGTCAACGGTTAAAACCCTAGTGCCACGGGACGGTATTCACACAGGCATTGGCTTTAATTTAAATGATAGTTTGTTTCATCAATTGAAAAACTGATCTAGGACTTTTGACTCAAGTAGTGGGGGTCGGTATAGCTTCCTAAACAACTATGGAATTTTACATTTGAGTTTTTTAGTGGATTTGCTTGAATCGTTGTCAGAAATGTTGCAATCAAAGACGACAGCCATCCACAGTGGCTATTTCTAACGCTAACGATGAAATGCGCCGGCTCTTCAGACCTGGATCAGGTGCATCACGGAGCGGCAGCAGCACTCTGTCAGGAGTCTTAACCGAAATACTGCGGAGTTTGATATTGGGATTGCGCCATCACTTGGCTGGCATTAAGACGAGCTCCTGACAGAGTGCTGCTGCCGCTCCTTGATGCACCTGATCCAGGTCTGAAGAGCCGGCGCATTTCATTGTCAACGTTAGCGTTAGAAACAGCCCCCGCGTATGGCTGTCGTCCTTGATACAACATTTCTGACAATGACGCCTTAGGATTTGGAGTATGCAAAATGTTATTGATGAATCCATCTTGTCATGTCACTCAGTCTCGTCTTGATAGGGAAGGTGGGCGTTAGCTACATCTACCCCAAATCCTTCTTCATGTGTAAGCCAATCAGGAACTGAGAATTCAGTACTACTTCCTTTTCAATCAAACTGCCTTCCGTTTCAATCAAACTCTCTCACATAGACAAGTATTCTCTCTCATATAGACAAGTATTCTCTCTCACATAGACAAGTATTCTCTCTTACATAGACAAGTATTCTCTCTCATATAGACAAGTATTCTCTCTCACATAGACAAGTATTCTCTCTTACATAGACAAGTATTCTCTCTCACATAGACAAGTATTCTCTCTCACATAGACAAGTATTCTCTCTCACATAGACAAGTATTCTCTCTCACATAGATAAGTATTCTCTCTTACACATCCTGTTATTCTCTTGCATATAGTAACATTCTGTTTCACACATACTATTTGTCTCTTACATATATTGTCATACTTTAGTATGATGGTGCATATAAGACGGTATTTTTGTGTGTGTAAGAGAGTATGCCAGTTTATGTGCAAGAGTATAATGGTGTATATGTGAGAGTATAATGATGTATATGTGAGAGTATAATGGTGTATATGTGAGAGTATAATGGTGTATATGTGAGAGTATAATGGTATATATGTGAGAGTATAATGGTATATATGTGAGAGTATAATGGTATATATGTGAGAGTATAATGGTGTATATGTGAGAGTATAATGGTATATATGTGAAAGTATGATGGTATATACGTGAGAGTATAATGGTATATATGTGAGAGTATAATGGTATATATGTGAGGTCATGGCGTGTATGTGAGAGTATAATGGTGTATATGTGAGAGTATAATGGTATATATGTGAGAGTATGATGTTATATATGTGAGGTCATGGCGTGTATGTGAGATCAAGTATGAATTAAGGCCTATACGGCCTCTCATAATATACACACACACACACACACAGCATACACACACAGTGTACACACACTGTATATACACACACACAGCATACACACACAGCATACACACACAGTGTACACACACACTGTATATATACACACACACACAGCATACACACACAGTGTACACACACACACACACACACAGTGTATATACACACACACACACACACACACACTGTATATACACACACACAGCATACACACACAGTGTACACACACAGTGTACACACACACACAGCATACACACACAGTGTACACACACACACACACACACACTGTATATACACACACACACACAGTGTACACACACACAGTGTACACACACACACACACACTGTATATACACACACACATACACACACACAGCATACACACACAGTGTACACACACACTGTATATACACACACATGCAGCATACACACACATTGTACACACACAATGTACACACACTGCATACACACACAGTGTACACAAATACACAAAGTGTACACACACACATACTGTACATGCACACACACGTGATGATGTCCTCAGTCTGAGCGGGATCAAAATCAGAATTCGGTTTATTCGCCATGTATGTTATACAAACACGGAATTTACTGTGGCAGGGAGGTGCAAAACACAAAAAACATATACAGATCTTAAATTAAGTAAAAGTACAAAAGTTTAACTATTTCTAAGAACTAAACAATATATTAATACAACAATTTAAATATAAAATAAAATATATATAAAAATAAGAACAGAATGAGCAGCGTGAATGGTCAACATAGTGCAATCGGATACTAAGATAAAGTGGCTTATGCATACTGAATTGCCATTAGATGGACTTATAATAGTTAAATAAGTGAATGAATGTCAATGGGAGTCCTTGGCCTTGTTGAAGAGGCCAGTAGCAGATGGAAAGAAACTGTTCTTATGGCGTGAGGTTTTGGTCCTGATGGACCGCAGCCTTCTGCCGGAGCCCAATAAGGGTGGTGTAGTCCGCAAACTTCAGGAGTTTGACAGACGGATGACTGGAGGTGCAGCTGTTGGTGTACAGGGAGAACAGCAGAGGGGAAAGGACGCAGCCCTGAGGAGATCCAGTGCTGATGGACCGGGAGTCAGAGACTTGTGTTCCCAGCTTAACGCACTGCTTCCTGTCAGACAGGAAGTCTGTGATGATGATGTCATCAGTGTGAGTGTGATGATGTCATCCTGAAGGTACCTGATGTGCAGTCAGTCGGAGGACCTGAGAGCCAAGGCAGAGTGGGAGGGCACGGGCCCCACCTCACGCAGCAAGTTGCTGGACAAACTGCAGAGTCAGTCCACACACACTCACCATACACACACAGTACACTATACACACACTCACCATACACAAACACACCATACACCCTCAAAGACACCATACACACCACAGCATGCACACACACACACTTGTTTCGTTGTTTAGTCAGTAGTGTGTTTCATGTGAGAGTGTTTTAGTGAAAAGCATCACACGTCCCCCCCCCCCCCCCCCCCTCCAGCGTACCTGCCCCCCTCGGTCATGCTGCCCCCCCGCAGACTGCAGACCCTGCTGCTGCAGGCGGTGGAGATGCAGAGAGAGCGCTGTCTCTACCACAACACTAAGCTGGACAGCAGCATGGACTCTGTCTCCCTGCTGCTGGACCACACATGCTCACGGTCAGTACTCTCTCTCTGTCTCTATCTATCTCTCTCTATCTCTCTCTCTCTCTCTCTCTCTCTCTCTCTCTCTCCATACGGTAGTAGTAATGGGCATTTCAAGCTAAACATACTATTTGATAATCACTGGAAATAATAAACAATTCTTTGAAACTCCCATGCATGACCCATCCCTAGTACCCGATTGTTGTTAAAGTGTAGCTAAACTCCTCCATCTGAGTGTAGTTACACACTGTAAAGCTGTCATTGAAGAACTGAACTGAAGTAAAAAAAGAGGTTTTGGGATCTGCAGTGATGAAATCTGCTGTGTGGTTGTTCTGCAGGAAACGGTTCCCCTGCTACACCCAGCAGGTCCTGACGGAGCACTGTAACGAGGTCTGGTTCTGTAAGTTCTCCAACGATGGAACCAAGCTGGCCAGTGGCTCCAAGGACACCACTGTCATAGTGTGGCAGGTTGATAGTGTGAGCACCTCCTCATCCATCCAGACAGGGATCGGTCTGGGGGCGGGGGAAAGGGGGCCAGGGGGAAAGGGGGTCTGGAAGAGCCAGCTTGGAGAGGAAAGTGTAGGCAGGGTCATACAGACAGGAGATATACATGGGATTGGGTTTGATTGACATGATATGTAAATATATTTGGGTTTGATTGACAGGAGAGTCACCAGGTTAAGCTGATGAGGACGCTGGAGGGGCATGCGTACGGGGTGTCCTACCTGGCCTGGAGCCCCGACGACGTCTACCTGATCGCCTGCGGCCCAGACGACTGCTCTGAGCTCTGGCTGTGGAACGTCCAGGTGAGCTGGACCTCTGGTCACCTGGACCTCCGGTCATCTGGACCTGTAGATGTGTTGATGTAAAGCCAGTTTAGCCAGCTCTACAGTTCGTGTTGGTGGCAAACGTATTCAATGTATTTGTGGTGAACCCCTCATCCAAACAATTTCATGTGGGTCGTGAGAAATACAGCTGCTTCAACATCATACAAGGCCTGAGTCATGAGATCATCTAGCCACAGAGAGACCGACAGAGTTAGATGATGAATGTTGTTGTTGTGCAGCTGAGCCTGCTGTGTTGTGTCAGACAGGAGAGCTGAGGACCAAGATCATGTTGTGCAGCTGAGCCTGCTGTGTTGTGTCAGACAGGAGAGCTGAGGACCAAGATCAGCCAGTCCCACGAGGACAGCCTGACCAGCGTGGCCTGGAACCCAGACGGCAAGCGCTTCGTCACTGGGGGCCAGAGAGGGCAGTTCTACCAGTGTGTGAGTATCAGAGAGGGCAGTTCTACCAGTGTGTGAGTATCAGAGAGGGCAGTTCTACCAGTGTGTGAGAATCAGAGAGGGCAGTTCTACCAGTGTGTGAGTATCAGAGGGCAGTTCTACCAGTGTGTGAGTATCAGAGAGGGCAGTTCTACCAGTGTGTGAGTATCAGAGAGGGCAGTTCTACCAGTGTGTGAGTATCAGAGAGGGCAGTTCTACCAGTGTGTGAGTATCAGAGAGGGCAGTTCTACCAGTGTGTGAGAATCAGAGAGGGCAGTTCTACCAGTGTGTGAGTATCAGAGGGCAGTTCTACCAGTGTGTGAGTATTAGAGAGGGCAGTTCTACCAGTGTGTGAGAAACAGAGGGCAGTTCTACCAGTGTGTGAGGATCAGAGAGGGCAGTTCTACCAGTGTGTGAGTATCAGAGAGGGCAGTTCTACCAGTGTGTGAGAATCAGAGAGGGCAGTTCTACCAGTGTGTGAGTATCAGAGGGCAGTTCTACCAGTGTGTGAGTATTAGAGAGGGCAGTTCTACCAGTGTGTGAGAAACAGAGGGCAGTTCTACCAGTGTGTGAGGATCAGAGAGGGCAGTTCTACCAGTGTGTGAGAATCAGAGAGGGCAGTTCTACCAGTGTGTGAGTATCAGAGGGCAGTTCTACCAGTGTGTGAGTATCAGAGAGGGCAGTTCTACCAGTGTGTGAGTATCAGAGAGGGCAGTTCTACCAGTGTGTGAGAATCAGAGAGGGCAGTTCTACCAGTGTGTGAGTATCAGAGGGCAGTTCTACCAGTGTGTGAGTATTAGAGAGGGCAGTTCTACCAGTGTGTGAGAAACAGAGGGCAGTTCTACCAGTGTGTGAGGATCAGAGAGGGCAGTTCTACCAGTGTGTGAGAATCAGAGAGGGCAGTTCTACCAGTGTGTGAGGACCAGAAAGGGCAGTTCTACCAGTATGTTCCAAGTTTGTTTTCCAGTTGTAACAAGTACAGGTCATTTTAACACAGTGGGATGGATGGCTGGATGACTGGTTGTATGGATGGCTGGTTGTATGGATGACTGGTTGTATGGATGGCTGGTTTTATGGATGACTGGTTGTATGGATGACTGGTTGTATGGATGGATGTCTGTCTGCCTGTCCGACTGTGTCCAGGACCTGGATGGTCACCTGCTGGACTCGTGGGAGGGGGTGCGTGTGCAGTGTCTGAGTTGCCTGGGTGACACCAGGACGGTGCTGGCCTCTGACACCCACCAGCGCATCCGAGGGTACAACTTTGAGGACCTGACGGACAGGAACATGTAATACCCTCCTGAGTTCTACACACCTTAACTCTAACTCTACACATCTCCTCACACACACTCCTAACCCTAACCCTGAGTTCTACACACCTTAACTCTAACTCTACACATCTCCTCACACACACTCCTAACCCTAACCCTGAGTTCTACACACCTTAACTCTAACTCTACACATCTCCTCACACACAATCCTAACCCTAACCCTGAGTTCTACACACCTTAACTCTAGCTCTACACATCTCCTCACACACACTCCTAACCCTAACCCTGAGTTCTACACACCTTAACTCTAACTCTACACATCTCCTCACACACACTCCTAACCCTAACCCTGAGTTCTACACACCTTTACTCTAACTCTACACATCTCCTCACACACACTCCTAAACCTAACCCTGAGTTCTACACACCTTTACCATAACCCTACACATCTCCTCACACACATTCCTAACTAGAGCCCAACCGATATTATCGGCCGATATTAGGCATTTTCCAAACTCCAATCGGTATCGGCATTTATAATGTCCAATAAATAAATATAAAACTTTTTTTTTTTTTTTACTACGAAACACCCTTAAAACATGTTATGAGTGTTGCCGTTGCATAGTTTTCCCACCAGAGGGCACTCTACAACGTCCCTGTTGGCAGCACTCGTGGTTAGAACGCCACAAACCCAGGGATATAGTGGAGGCTAAACGCTGTTAACGCACCTCCCGAAATTCGGAAATACATTTACATTTAGTCATTTAGCAGACGCTCTTATCCAGAGCGACTTACAGTAAGTACAGGGACATTCCCCCGAGGCAAGTAGGGTGAAGTGCCTTGCCCAAGGACACAACGTCAGTTGGCATGACCGGGAATCGAACTGGCAACCTTCGGATTACTAGCCCGATTCCCTCACCGCTCAGCCACCTGACTCCACCTGAAATAGCATTTACTCACCTACAAAGTGCGTTGATCCACCTCGAAATTGCGTTTATCCAACTCTAAATAGCGTTTATGCGCGTTTACGCACCTCCAAGTTTCCTGAGCCTTGTATTCTGCCGTTGGAAGAATCCGAAATAAATTTGGTGTCATTTTAAAACGCCAAAGCCTGAATTTCATATTGTTGAACATATAAACGCTGTAGTCTGAATCATTTCATCTGCGCTGTATATGGTCTGTGACCCTCCAATCAATGCGTTGCGGCTGCGAAACCAATCACGATCCATGAAGTATGTAAACACATACACGTTGTGGTTTAGCCTGCCTGCCTACCTGTTCGGAATGGATTAATTAGCCATGGGTATCAGGCGATTTTTGAAGAGACCATCGAGTGCTCCCACTCCCACAGATGCCTGCAAAAGGCCTCAAGTACAGAGTAAGATCAATTCACGTTTGAATACATTGTTTTGGTTCGCACAACATCGCATTAAGACAGGGACAAACGCTATCCTACTATTAATAACGTGCTTTCAAATACGATGATGCAGGTACAAGCCAACCTTCCCGGTTCCATCTAAATGAAACGTAATAATAAATAAATAATACAATTCATAGTTTACCCACCTCTAATTTAACCACTACACCACTGCACAAACCCCACAACCATCTGATCCAGCCAGAGTTGGGCAGAGTGTTTCTTTTTTTCTTTTTATAGATATATCGGCCGATATATCAGATTTTTTAATCACCAAATATTTGTATTGATATCGGCCTTAAAAATCCTTTCTCCTCATCCCTGTAAGCAGGGTACAGGGTTGTTTTATGGTTTTTGCTACTCTGACTGTACAGGAAGTCAACAGCTGTTTTTAAATGTGCCCCTTAAAATAAACTTCACTTGACTTGACTAGCATATTTGAGAAATACTTTTATTTCATCTTTTGAATTCTTCTTCTGTCTGATGACAGAGTCCAGGAGGACCATCCTATCATGTCCTTCACCGTCTCCAAGAGCGGGAGGTTAGCTCTGCTCAACGTGGCCACACAGGTGAGAGCTAGCTATTGCTACTGCTCCCTAGTCTCCATGTTTTATAGCTTCTTAGTGTCTTAGCCCCTCAAACTACCTAGCCGTTTATCTTCCTAA
Organism: Osmerus eperlanus; assembly: GCF_963692335.1. Lineage (NCBI taxonomy): Eukaryota > Metazoa > Chordata > Actinopteri > Osmeriformes > Osmeridae > Osmerus > Osmerus eperlanus. The sequence goes on from NC_085024.1 coordinate 649,101, forward strand.
CTTACTAGCCTTTTAGCTTCCTAGCCTCCTAGCTTCCTTCCTACTCCAGTCCCTGTAGCCCTTGTGTGGGATTCCCTGCAGAGCAGGAAGTGTTGGGGTGTAAGCAGCTGTGTGGGATTCCCTGCAGAGCAGGAAGTGTTGGGGTGTAAGCAGCTGTGTGGGATTCCCTGCAGAGCAGGAAGTGTTGGGGTGTAAGCAGCTGTGTGGGATTCCCTGCAGAGCAGGAAGTGTTGGGGTGTAAGCAGCTGTGTGGGATTCCCTGCAGAGCAGGAAGTGTTGGGGTGTAAGCAGCTGTGTGGGATTCCCTGCAGAGCAGGAAGTGTTGGGGTGTAAGCAGCTGTGTGGGATTCCCTGCAGAGCAGGAAGTGTTGGGGTGTAAGCAGCTGTGTGGGATTCCCTGCAGAGCAGGAAGTGTTGGGGTGTAAGCAGCTGTGTGGGATTCCCTGCAGAGCAGGAAGTGTTGGGGTGTAAGCAGCTGTGTGGGATTCCCTGCAGAGCAGGAAGTGTTGGGGTGTAAGCAGCTGTGTGGGATTCCCTGCAGAGCAGGAAGTGTTGGGGTGTAAGCAGCTGTGTGTGTGTCCTGTAGGGGGTGCACCTGTGGGACCTGCAGGACCGTGTGCTGGTGAGGAAGTACCAGGGTGTGACCCAGGGCTTCTACACCATCCACTCCTGCTTCGGGGGCCACAACGAGGACTTCATCGCCAGCGGGAGTGAAGGTGAGGACACCAACCACAAACTCACGGATTGACCTTCTCTCACGCACATCTTTGAGAACTTGTTAGGATTCACAGTTGGGATCCTTTACATAAAACACTGACTCTTCTCCCATCCTCCCCCTCTCCCACTCTTTCCCCCTCAGACCACAAGGTGTACATCTGGCACCGCCGCAGTGAGCTGCCCATCGCTGAGCTGACGGGACACACGCGCACGGTGAACTGTGTAAGCTGGAACCCGGTGCTGCCTGGCCTGCTGGCCAGCGCCTCTGACGACAGCACTGTACGCATCTGGGGCCCTGCCCCCTCCCTGGAGGGCCAGGACGCCGAGGGAGCCAATGGTAAGGAAGTGATGTCACGCTGTGCCACCACATTGACAGGATGTGATGTAATGCTTTGTCACTACATAGAAAAGATGTGTGGTTTTTCAGGTGTTTTTAGTAAAGAATGAACTAGGGTATGTGTTGTTGACTGTCTGTGCTTCTCGCTGTCTCTTCCAGAAGGTTCCAGCATGGACAGTTGATGGTGACCCCAAGAGACCCACTTGGGGTCCCCCGATGTTTCCTTGGTTATAAGAGAACCCTGCTACTGACTCTTAACGAGCCAGGAGAGCCATGTTACACTCTTTAACAAGCCAGGAGAACCAGGAGTTTTAACAGCTGCAGTCTGGAGGGTATGGCAGTGAGGCTGAATGTCTGAGCACAGTGATGATGTCAAAGAGACGTCAGGCTGGTCACTCAAATGAACCTTTCTGGCAGGCAGGCAGGGAGGCAGGCAGGGACCCGTGACCTCCTACAGGACAGCAGGCTGCCTCTGAGAGCTCCTGCCAGGCGTCTGCCTCACCTGCCAGGCGTCTGCCTCACCTGCCAGGCGTCTGTCTCACCTGCCAGGCGTCTGCATCACCTGCCAGGCGTCTGTCTCACCTGCCAGGCGTCTGCCTCACCTGCCAGGCGTCTGCCTCAACTGCCAGGCGTCTGCCTCACCTGCCAGGCGTCTGCCTCACCTGCCAGGCGTCTGCCTCACCTGCCAGGCGTCTGCCTCACCTGCCAGGCGTCTGCCTCACCTGCCAGGCGTCTGCCTCACCTGCCACCACCAGAACCTTTATTTATTATATCCACTTTATTTAGTCTCATGTGTCTGTTGGATCATCAGGGCTTTAGAAAGAAGGTGAGGGGATGTTTGTTACTCAACATCCACAAAGTCATTTTAAGTCATAAATTCAGCCTTTGAAAGTCTTCAAAGTGTTTGATGTTATGTTGTTTTTGTTTCATGAAGCTGAAATTGTTTTTCCCTCCTGAACTGAGATTTTTAGGAGGACTTGAAAGCATTTTAACTAAAATCAGATGAAAACTCAGAGTATCTAGGATATGCTTGTGTTTAGATGATGGTTGTGTTATCTTTTCTCCGTTGTGGTTCTTACAGAAGGTACATTTTACTCGTGTTTTCTTTTGTTTCTGCTGATTTTTGATGCATCAGGGGAAGGGGTGTATTGATAGTGTTTAACGACCACACTTTTGGGCTCTGGTCATGTGGTCGGCGGGCTAGTTTGACAGCGTTGTGGCTACACAGCGTTAGGCTACACAGCGTTGTGGCTACACAGCGTTGTGGCTACACAGCGTTGTGGCTACACAGCGTTGTGGCTACACAGCGTTGTGGCTACACAGCGTTAGGCTACACAGCGTTGTGGCTACACAGCGTTAGGCTTCACAGAGGGCTGCTGTACTGCAGAACAGAAAGCAGTGTTCCCATCCCCGTTACCTCACTTCCTCCCTCGAACCCTCTCCCTGCTCTGCTCAAGGAAACGTTGCTTTCTTACTGGTGGTGTTTTAGTTTATCAGGACTGTCAAGTACTCTACATCCTGACACGACCTTGCCGCTAAAATACTTAATATCAGTTAGGATTTTTTTCATGGATGTTATTTTGTATCATTTTGTTACACATGCAACATGCATTTCTATTCATGAGTGTATCATGTGTTTAGGATGTTGTACAGAGGATGCCTGTGGGACAGTCTTGGGGTGGGTTAGACTATTACGGTAGTGTGTGTGTGTGTGATGTAGGAGCAGGGTCTAGGCTGTGGCCCCCCCTGCCCGCTACATCTTTTCAGAGCATAAACACAAATATATATATATAAATATATACACAGATCTAGATCAAATGATTTACTAATTCCAGACATGGTGTTCTAGTTTCTGCATATGAAGTACATTTGTTTTGACTTCTGCTTTTGTGTTGGGATTCCCTGGTGTAAGAGCCACCCACTACAGCCGGTGTTTGCAGCCTGATTCTTAATGTTTTGCATTTAAAAGGTGTTATTACAAATTAAGTGATCGTACCGTTATGTACCGTGTAGGAGGAGTGTCATGTATTCGTTCCTTTTCAATAAAAGCATTGAGGATTTTAAAAGGCTATGACGTGTGGATCTAACGGATGAATAAATGACAGTCTGGAGGATTGTTTGGAGAACCAACAAGGCTTCCAGCAACTCAGGACGTGTCTACTGATTTGAGCTACATATATAACACTTTACTCTTTCAAGTTTATTTAAGAAACTCCATAATTTTCAAACGCAAAGTTTGTAAAACCTTCCAAAATGAATCTTAAAATACTTCCCTCCCCAGTTTGGAACAAAGAAATACTGATGTATTGAACACAGGTACTCCCAAACTGCCTAAGAAGCTAGAACAACAGCAGGCATATTTCTCATGGAAAAAGAATCAAACAGGCAATGCATTATCCTTTAACGCATCAAGAGACAGAATCAGTCAAACTTGAAATGACCCAAATGTGTGTAAGACCATTTCTGAGTGAACTCCCATCACCGGCCAGTGGAACCTCAGAGCTGAATCCAATATCAGGTTACTGTAAACACACTGGCTGTTGCTCTGAAGTACAACACTATGGTCAGACAGAAGAAAACATGAACAGACAAAACGCATAAAAAAGAAAAAAGCCGTTTTTAGAAAGCATGCTGTTCAGGCGGCTGGGCTGGGATTCCTCTGGCCTGTAACACCAGGAGCATTGGCAACATGGCTGCAGCAGAACACTCATTCACACACTTCAATTACTTAGGACAGTTTAGAGATCAGAAGGAGCATGTTATTATAACTGATGTGTGTTTGGGAGGTGCTGGGCTGAGTGGTGCTGGGCTGGGAGGTGCTGGGCTGAGTGGTGGGAGGTGCTGGGCTGAGTGGTGCTGGGCTGGGAGGTGCTGGGCTGAGTGGTGCTGGGCTGGGAGGTGCTGGGCTGGGAGGTGCTGGGCTGAGTGGTGCTGGGCTGGGAGGTGCTGGGCTGAGTGGTGGGAGGTGCTGGGATGAGTGGTGCTGGGCTGAGTGGTGCTGGGCTGGGAGGTGCTGGGCTGAGTGGTGGGAGGTGCTGGGCTGAGTGGTGGGAGGTGCTGGGATGAGTGGTTGTCTGGGGTCCATGGAGTGTGATGAAGTCTTGGATGAGCAGGGGGCTTGGCCCAGGCCAGGGTTAACCTCATACCCAAGAGTTCATCATTTGGCTGCTTGGGTTTGGAGCAGAGCAGGACTGTCAGTCGTTGATCAACGCCAGGATCATGCTGGGAAGAAAATACAACAGTGTTTCAGTTACACCACTAAACTAAGTACCAGGGTGGAGGGGCTAAACCTAAACCTAGCACAGCGCTGCTGTCCCGCACTCTGCAGCAGAGCACAGTGCTGCTGTCCCGCACTCTGCAGCAGAGCACAGTGCTGCTGTCCCGCACTCTGCAGCAGAGCACAGCGCTGCTGTCCCGCACTCTGCAGCAGAGCACAGCGCTGCTGCAGCGTGCAGCACTCAGCACTGTGCTGCACTCTGCAGCAGTGGACAGATGAGACTTCCCTGTAGTAGACAGATGTGACCTGGACTCACCTGTACAGGTAAATGAAGAAGCAGAGCAGGTGGAAGCCCAGTTTGATCATTGACTCCTTCATGTGGGACTTGAGCTGGCCACGGTTGTGTATCTCAGTGGGGTCGAACACACCCATGTTCCCCATTGGCACCTTCACAAACCTGCCAGAGACAACCCACAAACCAGCAGACTTAGTACATGTACAATGCTGTAGTTCCACTCTACCAGCGCACACATACACTGATAAGAAACAATGAACACACAACAGAATGTACTGTTCATGTCACTTGGGATAACTGCTATACATATGATAGGATAACTGCTATACATATGATAGGATAACGGAATTATGTAGGATAGGATATTTGAATTATATGTACATTGTAAATCTAGCTCACCTGAAGACATTCCAGGCCGCTACAGGCAGGTTCAGTAGAAATATGAACCAGTGCATGGACACCAGCATCAGTACTGTAGCCAGGGCCTGGCCTACCAGCTCTGGAACAACCCACTACACACACACACACAAACTAATTTCTTATCTGAAAATAAGGTTTAACGAGATGCAGGAATTTCATCCTGCCAAAAAGAAACCATAAATGTTGATATCGACTTACTTTGTTCAACTTCGAACAGCAAGCTCGTGCGTTAATGTAGTCACACTCCAAATCCGACAGTGTGATTATCTATCGGTGAAGTTAAGGTACAAGGGATAAATATATACCACCTATACTGGAATAGTTGTATGTGACAGCTGAAGTTATCTAGCTATAAGAAGGGGAATCGATGAGCCTAACGTTTAGTTGGCTAACATGCTAGCTTACTGTGTCATGGCTTCCCGTGTGATGTTTTTCCCTAGCAAGCTCCCAGTCTCAACATCGGCAAGCAGAACACACCTTAACACCCAGGCACCTGCCGGGGCTGGACCTAGGAGCTAGGTAGATACTCAGAATTAACAGCTGCAAGGCAGGGGAAGCTACTGCAACGTAACTTGTAGGCTGTGATTGATTCTGCATTCGAACACAACTTACTCCCGCCTATCCCGGGGCACCAACGCCGGAGCCCTATTACAAAATATAAAAAGGTCTTCATTCGAGCCAAGAACACATACGTGTACTCCGGGTGGCAACAATTAACGATAAAAGGATACAAAGTACACCGACAGGAAGATGAGAGCGCAGCAGTCGACCAGCGAGAGGATGAATACCGCCGCCTCCATGTCTCGTCCTGCTTCCGTGCTATGCTGTCATTTCCGGTGAAGCAGGAACGGTTATGAACTTTAGACCGGGAGTTTTATATCGCCATCTAGCGCGCAAACAGCGGCCCACACATGGTTGGAGCTTGGATTAAAAAACAACCTTTAATAATAGGGCGATCGCTACTACAACCGATGTACCGTATAAATTAACGAACAACATAATCGGTTCTCTATGATACATGTGCCCATCGTATAGATAGGATTTGGGCTTGGCTACAGTATTCTCCTCACGAATAAAAAAAACATATCTATGGTGACAAGCTTTCGTGTATCATGTAAACCGGGTAAAACCTTCTCAACCACACCTCTCTGTGATAAGCCTGTTTGTATTGTATCCCAAGAATGTCTTCCTTTGTAATCCTTCATAAAACAACATTCATATCTAAAAGACACCAAGCTTACCTAGTACCTACCAGTCCAAGTTATCCTATAAAAGTTCCCAATAGCAAATGTGCTGACTGTTAGCCTACTTAAACGGGATCTGCGTAATTTCAGACAAACACTCAACTGGCTATAGGCTACAGTAGGACGGGTTGTTGTGGAGCAAGAATACTCATATAACAATCTCTTATAACATCTCGCATGGAAAATAGTGTCGTGCTAGACTAGTCACACCGGACGCGTCTGCGGCGCGTTACGGATGCGACGCGACCAGGTTAGTTGTCCTCACAGAATTTCAGAAGAGAAGCTGTGAGGCAGCTGTATTGGCGAGTTCGCGAGATACACATTTGTGTGGGCTATTAGTGGATTTGTTGTGTCATACAACTATTGTTGCTCAACTTCTAGGATTAATCTCTCGTTGTCTATAATGTCAAATATTTCGACTTCTGCCCTCCTTTCACTTAGCCTGGTCCTAACCAGACTCCCGTACATTTCATTTGTACAGAGAGTCTGGCCTCGCTCCATTGACAAGCGTTGACTTCCTTGTAGGCGGGTACTCTGTTGAAGTTTAAAACTATTGGATCTGCCCAGAGCCACTCTGATCTGCCATAACCAATCGCTAGCGTTCGCCAATTCCTTCACCACTACTGAAACAGAGCTAGCTGCCGTTGCTGGAAAATCAAACTGTTTCACGAACCCCGTGGGGAGGAGGGCCACAACATCATGGCCACCAACAAAACTCAGCAAAACTTGTTCTTGCTCCGGCTTTAGTTTATAGATATTCGGCAGTGTTGCCACAACGGACCGAATGGCTTCGCTCGCATCTTTCTCCGCCGCCATTACGGAACTACAACACAAACTAGCGCACAACATCAACGTCATCGTTCTCAGCCACTCCCTCTGTTCGCTGATTCGCCGGTAGAAAATCTACCGGAGACATCTGACTTACGTACCTCATGGCCAGACCTAGTACAGAAGCAAAATCAAATGTTCCATAAAGCCAGGCATGTCAGTTACTTTCCCGTTTATTTGGTAAACTCGCTTTATGGAACAGGCCCCCGATTGTTGACCTCCGTCAACAATCGCGGAGGGTAGGAGGGTTGCGTCTGGGACGCTTCTGAAACGTCTGGTGTGAACTGCACCATTGACTGTGGTCGCCATCAGCTCTGACTCCCTGACATCAGAACCCATTAAAGCAAGGCCGTAATCATAATATATTGTAATAAACCTAGAATGTAGCCAGATCATTTCGGCAAGGAGAATGCATACAAACAGAAGCTGCACCACGGACTTTGGAAAAGGTTCAGTCTTTATTTAGGGTTTACACAAGTAGTCAAATTCATGCGGCTATTACCAGTTATGCCGGATAAGGACAGACTACTAAAGGCCCCAGAAAGCTTCGATATGCCACCCAACTAACCGACTACCCCCAAGGCCCCGTTGAACTCAGGCAGGTCACACAACACTGCAAACCACCGCAACCAATAAGGTTCCACACACCACCCCCGTAGGGCACCGCACACACTCTCACGGCACTGCAATAGGCACACAAGACGCCAGACGGGCTACACCTGAAGCCACCGTCCCTCGTTCACCCTCCCACTTCCGGATCATAAACTGGTATTGCCGCTCGGTTAAAACCACACACACACACACACACACACACACACACACACACACACACACACACAGAAGTAAGGGTTAAAAACTTAACTCGCCCGAGTGACAAGACCCTCCCCCGGGGTCTGAGTTTGGGCACTGGCCGGTAAGGGGAGAGACCGCAGCCACCGATCCAGCGCTCGTAGGTCCCCGCGAGTGACGTCAGCGGGAAACCTCTAGCTGAGAAGCAGCCAATGCACTCCTATTTTCCCTGCCTTAGCTACCAGTCACCCCACTAGCCTATCTTCACCGCCGGCAGCTCTAAACAGCGTGCGAATGGCACCCACCCTGTCTCCTTGAGTGCAGCTCGACGTGAGCAATCTAGCGCCGCTTCCCAGACCGCTCACCTGTTGCTGTCCTGGTCCTTTATCCCTGTTCACTCGCTGATTATCACTGACCAGGTGTCGCTCATCAATTAACACCCCCAGCTCTTCCCTTAGATCCCTCCCCCCTACAATAATCACGTATTACAAATCACAAACCATTACCAACACAACATCATTTCATTACAATATATTCAAATCTGGTCAAAATGTCCCCCCAAATATATTGATATAAAAATATAAATGTTTCCGCCCCCCCATGTTGACTCCATGGCTACGGCCTTGAAGGCCCAGAATATGAAGAAGGAACCAGTATTGGGGGCAGGGGCGGTTTTAGGCACGGGCCGACGCTCGTTTGGTGGACTGTGTTTGTGTGGCCGGCGGGGTACGGTGTGGCACATGATTTCTTCGTCCCGGGGAGGGGAGGTGTTTAACTTGCTGAAGCTGGTAGATGGCCTGACAGAAATGGAGTGTGTACTTACTGTGGATGAGATGTCAATCACACCAGGTGTGGAGCTGCACCTGGGAACAGGGAAGCTCTAGGGGGACATGGCGTTACCTGGCAACACAGGACAGGCAACACATAGACAAGGTGGAAATAGATAGAGGCTTACCACTATAGTGACAATTCCATAAACCTGTGGAGTAGCTAATTAAAGTATTAGGCATGGCAGACATGTAGAGACATGTAGTAGACATGGCAAGCAACAGTAGTATGGGCATTAAAGTTATTAGCTGCAGTTAAACGTTCTTTTTACTGTGGTCATCCACACTGCTGCTGATCTTATCACCTTGTCATTGGTCATTTGCATTGATGCACTACAGTACAGTACCTAACAAACTGTGTAATGACTGAATTAACCAAGGAACAACCTTCATGACTTGACAGACTAAATGTAATCCTGCTGACTTCTGCTTATGGTACTACTCTACCTACTGCACAGTAATGGTGTTGCTTACGTAATAATAGATTTAAAAATTCCTTTCCTTCCTTCGGGGAGGTGGGGATATTTCAAATATATCAAAGCAGAATATATTGTGTAGTATGCATACCTGCTGTATATACATACATGCTGTCTGTATATGAAAAGCTTTTCTTTGGCGTAGCTGGTAGTGGTCGCGCTTGGGAAGTCAGAGATGGGGAGTTCGATTCTCGGTGAAGGATGACCACGGTCCGGAAAACTCTGACAGAGCTTGCAAGACCATGTCTGTTGCATACACAGACACAATGCACGAGGAGTACTAACAACCGTGACACATGCACACCATCCATGCATCCATCCATCCATCCATCGTCAACCGCTTATCCGGAGTCTGCACACTGTGCATTCAAATAGTTATTGCATCTTGTGAATAAAACAGATGAAAAAGGTAATTACAGTAACATTGAATAAAAAAATTAAAACATGTCATGACTTACGCACCATACCCACTGATTGTACAAAGAATGGACGGCATGACAGCACCCCAAAAGTGAAGCCAAAGCATCTCGATCTCCCCCTGTTGGCTGGCTGCAGCTGAGGTCTCTCCCCCTCCAAGTTAGTGGATGGGACATGAGCCAAAAAAAAAAATCAAAGTGCACGTCAATAACTTTTTTTTCCAAAGATGGTTTCTGTCATTTGAGGTAGTTCTTATCACACTGATGTCTGTTCAAGTGCTAATTTTTCTGATCAGTTTGTTATTAATTAGTTTATTATCATGATTTGACGATTGGGTCAGGCGAGTGTATGGGTGGGACCTCGATACCGCGGCTCCACCACCCGATCACCTCTGCACAGACTCTGGCTCCACCACCCCATCACCTCTGCACAGACTCTGACTCCACCCCATCACCTCTGCACAGACTCTGACTCCACCACCCCATCACCTCTGCACAGACTCTGGCTCCACCACCCCATCACCTCTGCACAGACTCTGGCTCCACCACCCCATCACCTCTGCACAGACTCTGACTCCACCCCATCACCTCTGCACAGACTCTGGCTCCACCACCCCATCACCTCTGCACAGACTCTGGCTCCACCACCCCATCACCTCTGCACAGACTCTGACTCCACCACCCCATCACCTCTGCACAGACTCTGGCACCACCCCATCACCTCTGCACAGACTCTGGCTCCACCACCCCATCACCTCTGCACAGACTCTGACTCCACCCCATCACCTCTGCACAGACTCTGACTCCACCACCCCATCACCTCGGCACAGACTCTGGCTCCACCACCCCATCACCTCTGCACAGACTCTGGCTCCACCACCCCATCACCTCTGCACAGACTCTGACTCCACCACCCCATCACCTCTGCACAGACTCTGACTCCACCACCCCATCACCTCTGCACAGACTCTGGCACCACCCCATCACCTCTGCACAGACTCTGGCTCCACCACCCCATCACCTCTGCACAGACTCTGACTCCACCACCCCATCACCTCTGCACAGACTCTGACTCCACCACCCCATCACCTCTGCACAGACTCTGGCACCACCCCATCACCTCTGCACAGACTCTGACTCCACCACCCCATCACCTCTGCACAGACTCTGACTCCACCACCCCATTACCTCTGCACAGACTCTGACTCCACCACCCCATCACCTCTGCACAGACTCTGGCTCCACCACCCCATCACCTCTGCACAGACTCTGGCTCCACCCCATCACCTCTGCACAGACTCTGACTCCACCACCCCATCACCTCTGCACAGACTCTGACTCCACCACCCCATCACCTCTGCACAGACTCTGACTCCACCACCCCATCACCTCTGCACAGACTCTGGCTCCACCACCCCATCACCTCTGCACAGACTCTGGCTCCACCACCCCATCACCTCTGCACAGACTCTGGCTCCACCCCATCACCTCTGCACAGACTCTGACTCCACCACCCCATCACCTCTGCACAGACTCTGGCTCCACCACCCCATCACCTCTGCACAGACTCTGGCTCCACCACCCCATCACCTCTGCACAGACTCTGGCTCCACCCCATCACCTCTGCACAGACTCTGACTCCACCACCCCATCACCTCTGCACAGACTCTGGCTCCACCACCCCATCACCTCTGCACAGACTCTGGCTCCACCCCATCACCTCTGCACAGACTCTGACTCCACCACCCCATCACCTCTGCACAGACTCTGGCTCCACCACCCCATCCCCTCTGCACAGACTCTGGCTCCACCACCCCATCACCTCTGCACAGACTCTGGCTCCACCCCATCACCTCTGCACAGACTCTGACTCCACCACCCCATCACCTCTGCACAGACTCTGGCTCCACCACCCCATAACCTCTGCACAGACTCTGGCTCCACCACCCCATCACCTCTGCACAGACTCTGACTCCACCACCCCATCACCTCTGCACAGACTCTGGCTCCACCACCCCATCACCTCTGCACAGACTCTGGCTCCACCACCCCATCACCTCTGCACAGACTCTGGCTCCACCACCCCATCACCTCTGCACAGACTCTGGCTCCACCACCCCATCACCTCTGCACAGACTCTGACTCCACCACCCCATCACCTCTGCACAGACTCTGGCTCCACCACCCCATCACCTCTGCACAGACTCTGGCTCCACCACCCCATCACCTCTGCACAGACTCTGGCTCCACCACCCCATCACCTCTGCACAGACTCTGGCTCCACCCCATCACCTCTGCACAGACTCTGACTCCACCACCCCATCACCTCTGCACAGACTCTGGCTCCACCACCCCATCACCTCTGCACAGACTCTGGCTCCACCACCCCATCACCTCTGCACAGACTCTGGCTCCACCACCCCATCACCTCTGCACAGACTCTGACTCCACCACCCCATCACCTCTGCACAGACTCTGACTCCACCACCCCATCACCTCTGCACAGACTCTGGCTCCACCACCCCATCACCTCTGCACAGACTCTGGCTCCACCACCCCATCACCTCTGCACAGACTCTGACTCCACCACCCCATCACCTCTGCAAAGACTCTGGCTCCACCACCCCATCACCTCTGCACAGACTCTGACTCCACCACCCCATCACCTCTGCACAGACTCTGGCTCCACCACCCCATCACCTCTGCACAGACTCTGGCTCCACCACCCCATCACCTCTGCACAGACTCTGGCTCCACCACCCCATCACCTCTGCACAGACTCTGACTCCACCACCCCATCACCTCTGCACAGACTCTGGCACCACCCCATCACCTCTGCACAGACTCTGGCTCCACCACCCCATCACCTCTGCACAGACTCTGACTCCACCCCATCACCTCTGCACAGACTCTGACTCCACCACCCCATCACCTCGGCACAGACTCTGGCTCCACCACCCCATCACCTCTGCACAGACTCTGGCTCCACCACCCCATCACCTCTGCACAGACTCTGACTCCACCACCCCATCACCTCTGCACAGACTCTGACTCCACCACCCCATCACCTCTGCACAGACTCTGGCACCACCCCATCACCTCTGCACAGACTCTGGCTCCACCACCCCATCACCTCTGCACAGACTCTGACTCCACCACCCCATCACCTCTGCACAGACTCTGACTCCACCACCCCATCACCTCTGCACAGACTCTGGCACCACCCCATCACCTCTGCACAGACTCTGACTCCACCACCCCATCACCTCTGCACAGACTCTGACTCCACCACCCCATTACCTCTGCACAGACTCTGACTCCACCACCCCATCACCTCTGCACAGACTCTGGCTCCACCACCCCATCACCTCTGCACAGACTCTGGCTCCACCCCATCACCTCTGCACAGACTCTGACTCCACCACCCCATCACCTCTGCACAGACTCTGACTCCACCACCCCATCACCTCTGCACAGACTCTGACTCCACCACCCCATCACCTCTGCACAGACTCTGGCTCCACCACCCCATCACCTCTGCACAGACTCTGGCTCCACCACCCCATCACCTCTGCACAGACTCTGGCTCCACCCCATCACCTCTGCACAGACTCTGACTCCACCACCCCATCACCTCTGCACAGACTCTGGCTCCACCACCCCATCACCTCTGCACAGACTCTGGCTCCACCACCCCATCACCTCTGCACAGACTCTGGCTCCACCCCATCACCTCTGCACAGACTCTGACTCCACCACCCCATCACCTCTGCACAGACTCTGGCTCCACCACCCCATCACCTCTGCACAGACTCTGGCTCCACCCCATCACCTCTGCACAGACTCTGACTCCACCACCCCATCACCTCTGCACAGACTCTGGCTCCACCACCCCATCCCCTCTGCACAGACTCTGGCTCCACCACCCCATCACCTCTGCACAGACTCTGGCTCCACCCCATCACCTCTGCACAGACTCTGACTCCACCACCCCATCACCTCTGCACAGACTCTGGCTCCACCACCCCATAACCTCTGCACAGACTCTGGCTCCACCACCCCATCACCTCTGCACAGACTCTGACTCCACCACCCCATCACCTCTGCACAGACTCTGGCTCCACCACCCCATCACCTCTGCACAGACTCTGGCTCCACCACCCCATCACCTCTGCACAGACTCTGGCTCCACCACCCCATCACCTCTGCACAGACTCTGGCTCCACCACCCCATCACCTCTGCACAGACTCTGACTCCACCACCCCATCACCTCTGCACAGACTCTGGCTCCACCACCCCATCACCTCTGCACAGACTCTGGCTCCACCACCCCATCACCTCTGCACAGACTCTGGCTCCACCACCCCATCACCTCTGCACAGACTCTGGCTCCACCCCATCACCTCTGCACAGACTCTGACTCCACCACCCCATCACCTCTGCACAGACTCTGGCTCCACCACCCCATCACCTCTGCACAGACTCTGGCTCCACCACCCCATCACCTCTGCACAGACTCTGGCTCCACCACCCCATCACCTCTGCACAGACTCTGACTCCACCACCCCATCACCTCTGCACAGACTCTGACTCCACCACCCCATCACCTCTGCACAGACTCTGGCTCCACCACCCCATCACCTCTGCACAGACTCTGGCTCCACCACCCCATCACCTCTGCACAGACTCTGACTCCACCACCCCATCACCTCTGCAAAGACTCTGGCTCCACCACCCCATCACCTCTGCACAGACTCTGACTCCACCACCCCATCACCTCTGCACAGACTCTGGCTCCACCACCCCATCACCTCTGCACAGACTCTGGCTCCACCACCCCATCACCTCTGCACAGACTCTGGCTCCACCACCCCATCACCTCTGCACAGACTCTGACTCCACCACCCCATCACCTCTGCACAGACTCTGGCTCCACCACCCCATTACCTCTGCACAGACTCTGACTCCACCACCCCATCACCTCTGCACAGACTCTGGCTCCACCACCCCATCACCTCTGCACAGACTCTGGCTCCACCCCATCACCTCTGCACAGACTCTGACTCCACCACCCCATCACCTCTGCACAGACTCTGACTCCACCACCCCATCACCTCTGCACAGACTCTGACTCCACCACCCCATCACCTCTGCACAGACTCTGGCTCCACCACCCCATCACCTCTGCACAGACTCTGGCTCCACCACCCCATCACCTCTGCACAGACTCTGACTCCACCACCCCATCACCTCTGCACAGACTCTGGCTCCACCACCCCATCACCTCTGCACAGACTCTGGCTCCACCCCATCACCTCTGCACAGACTCTGACTCCACCACCCCATCACCTCTGCACAGACTCTGGCTCCACCACCCCATCCCCTCTGCACAGACTCTGGCTCCACCACCCCATCACCTCTGCACAGACTCTGGCTCCACCCCATCACCTCTGCACAGACTCTGACTCCACCACCCCATCACCTCTGCACAGACTCTGGCTCCACCACCCCATCACCTCTGCACAGACTCTGGCTCCACCACCCCATCACCTCTGCACAGACTCTGACTCCACCACCCCATCACCTCTGCACAGACTCTGGCTCCACCACCCCATCACCTCTGCACAGACTCTGGCTCCACCACCCCATCACCTCTGCACAGACTCTGGCTCCACCACCCCATCACCTCTGCACAGACTCTGGCTCCACCACCCCATCACCTCTGCACAGACTCTGACTCCACCACCCCATCACCTCTGCACAGACTCTGGCTCCACCACCCCATCACCTCTGCACAGACTCTGGCTCCACCACCCCATCACCTCTGCACAGACTCTGGCTCCACCACCCCATCACCTCTGCACAGACTCTGGCTCCACCCCATCACCTCTGCACAGACTCTGACTCCACCACCCCATCACCTCTGCACAGACTCTGGCTCCACCACCCCATCACCTCTGCACAGACTCTGGCTCCACCACCCCATCACCTCTGCACAGACTCTGGCTCCACCACCCCATCACCTCTGCACAGACTCTGACTCCACCACCCCATCACCTCTGCACAGACTCTGACTCCACCACCCCATCACCTCTGCACAGACTCTGGCTCCACCACCCCATCACCTCTGCACAGACTCTGGCTCCACCACCCCATCACCTCTGCACAGACTCTGACTCCACCACCCCATCACCTCTGCAAAGACTCTGGCTCCACCACCCCATCACCTCTGCACAGACTCTGACTCCACCACCCCATCACCTCTGCACAGACTCTGGCTCCACCACCCCATCACCTCTGCACAGACTCTGGCTCCACCACCCCATCACCTCTGCACAGACTCTGGCTCCACCACCCCATCACCTCTGCACAGACTCTGACTCCACCACCCCATCACCTCTGCACAGACTCTGGCTCCACCACCCCATTACCTCTGCACAGACTCTGACTCCACCACCCCATCACCTCTGCACAGACTCTGGCTCCACCACCCCATCACCTCTGCACAGACTCTGGCTCCACCCCATCACCTCTGCACAGACTCTGACTCCACCACCCCATCACCTCTGCACAGACTCTGACTCCACCACCCCATCACCTCTGCACAGACTCTGACTCCACCACCCCATCACCTCTGCACAGACTCTGGCTCCACCACCCCATCACCTCTGCACAGACTCTGGCTCCACCACCCCATCACCTCTGCACAGACTCTGGCTCCACCCCATCACCTCTGCACAGACTCTGACTCCACCACCCCATCACCTCTGCACAGACTCTGGCTCCACCACCCCATCACCTCTGCACAGACTCTGGCTCCACCACCCCATCACCTCTGCACAGACTCTGGCTCCACCCCATCACCTCTGCACAGACTCTGACTCCACCACCCCATCACCTCTGCACAGACTCTGGCTCCACCACCCCATCACCTCTGCACAGACTCTGGCTCCACCACCCCATCACCTCTGCACAGACTCTGGCTCCACCCCATCACCTCTGCACAGACTCTGACTCCACCACCCCATCACCTCTGCACAGACTCTGGCTCCACCACCCCATCACCTCTGCACAGACTCTGGCTCCACCACCCCATCACCTCTGCACAGACTCTGGCTCCACCCCATCACCTCTGCACAGACTCTGACTCCACCACCCCATCACCTCTGCACAGACTCTGGCTCCACCACCCCATCACCTCTGCACAGACTCTGGCTCCACCACCCCATCACCTCTGCACAGACTCTGACTCCACCACCCCATCACCTCTGCACAGACTCTGGCTCCACCACCCCATCACCTCTGCACAGACTCTGGCTCCACCACCCCATCACCTCTGCACAGACTCTGGCTCCACCACCCCATCACCTCTGCACAGACTCTGACTCCACCACCCCATCACCTCTGCACAGACTCTGGCTCCACCACCCCATCACCTCTGCACAGACTCTGGCTCCACCACCCCATCACCTCTGCACAGACTCTGGCTCCACCACTCCATCACCTCTGCACAGACTCTGGCTCCACCCCATCACCTCTGCACAGACTCTGACTCCACCACCCCATCACCTCTGCACAGACTCTGGCTCCACCACCCCATCACCTCTGCACAGACTCTGGCTCCACCACCCCATCACCTCTGCACAGACTCTGGCTCCACCACCCCATCACCTCTGCACAGACTCTGGCTCCACCCCATCACCTCTGCACAGACTCTGACTCCACCACCCCATCACCTCTGCACAGACTCTGGCTCCACCCGATCACCTCTGCACAGACTCTGACTCCACCACCCCATCACCTCTGCACAGACTCTGGCTCCACCACCCCATCACCTCTGCACAGACTCTGGCTCCACCCCATCACCTCTGCACAGACTCTGGCTCCACCACCCCATCACCTCTGCACAGACTCTGACTCCACCACCCCATCACCTCTGCACAGACTCTGGCTCCACCACCCCATCACCTCTGCACAGACTCTGGCTCCACCACCCCATCACCTCTGCACAGACTCTGGCTCCACCACCCCATCACCTCTGCACAGACTCTGACTCCACCACCCCATCACCTCTGCACAGACTCTGGCTCCACCACCCCATCACCTCTGCACAGACTCTGGCTCCACCACCCCATCACCTCTGCACAGACTCTGACTCCACCACCCCATCACCTCTGCACAGACTCTGACTCCACCACCCCATCACCTCTGCACAGACTCTGGCTCCACCACCCCATCACCTCTGCACAGACTCTGGCTCCACCACCCCATCCCCTCTGCACAGACTCTGGCTCCACCCCATCACCTCTGCACAGACTCTGACTCCACCACCCCATCACCTCTGCACAGACTCTGGCTCCACCACCCCATCACCTCTGCACAGACTCTGGCTCCACCACCCCATCACCTCTGCACAGACTCTGGCTCCACCCCATCACCTCTGCACAGACTCTGACTCCACCACCCCATCACCTCTGCACAGACTCTGGCTCCACCACCCCATCACCTCTGCACAGACTCTGGCTCCACCACCCCATCACCTCTGCACAGACTCTGACTCCACCACCCCATCACCTCTGCACAGACTCTGGCTCCACCACCCCATCACCTCTGCACAGACTCTGGCTCCACCACCCCATCACCTCTGCACAGACTCTGGCTCCACCACCCCATCACCTCTGCACAGACTCTGACTCCACCACCCCATCACCTCTGCACAGACTCTGGCTCCACCACCCCATCACCTCTGCACAGACTCTGGCTCCACCACCCCATCACCTCTGCACAGACTCTGGCTCCACCACCCCATCACCTCTGCACAGACTCTGGCTCCACCACCCCATCACCTCTGCACAGACTCTGACTCCACCACCCCATCACCTCTGCACAGACTCTGGCTCCACCACCCCATCACCTCTGCACAGACTCTGGCTCCACCACCCCATCACCTCTGCACAGACTCTGGCTCCACCACCCCATCACCTCTGCACAGACTCTGGCTCCACCCCATCACCTCTGCACAGACTCTGACTCCACCACCCCATCACCTCTGCACAGACTCTGGCTCCACCACCCCATCACCTCTGCACAGACTCTGGCTCCACCACCCCATCACCTCTGCACAGACTCTGACTCCACCACCCCATCACCTCTGCAAAGACTCTGGCTCCACCACCCCATCACCTCTGCACAGACTCTGACTCCACCACCCCATCACCTCTGCACAGACTCTGACTCCACCACCCCATCACCTCTGCACAGACTCTGACTCCACCACCCCATCACCTCTGCACAGACTCTGGCTCCACCACCCCATCACCTCTGCACAGACTCTGACTCCACCACCCCATCACCTCTGCACAGACTCTGACTCCACCACCCCATCACCTCTGCACAGACTCTGGCTCCACCCCATCACCTCTGCACAGACTCTGACTCCACCACCCCATCACCTCTGCACAGACTCTGGCTCCACCACCCCATCACCTCTGCACAGACTCTGGCACCACCCCATCACCTCTGCACAGACTCTGGCTCCACCACCCCATCACCTCTGCACAGACTCTGACTCCACCACCCCATCACCTCTGCACAGACTCTGACTCCACCACCCCATCACCTCTGCACAGACTCTGGCTCCACCCCATCACCTCTGCACAGACTCTGACTCCACCACCCCATCACCTCTGCACAGACTCTGGCTCCACCACCCCATCACCTCTGCACAGACTCTGGCTCCACCACCCCATCACCTCTGCACAGACTCTGGCACCACCCCATCACCTCTGCACAGACTCTGGCTCCACCACCCCATCACCTCTGCACAGACTCTGGCTCCACCACCCCATCACCTCTGCACAGACTCTGACTCCACCACCCCATCACCTCTGCACAGACTCTGGCTCCACCCCATCACCTCTGCACAGACTCTGACTCCACCACCCCATCACCTCTGCACAGACTCTGGCTCCACCACCCCATCACCTCTGCACAGACTCTGGCTCCACCACCCCATCACCTCTGCACAGACTCTGGCACCACCCCATCACCTCTGCACAGACTCTGGCTCCACCACCCCATCACCTCTGCACAGACTCTGGCTCCACCACCCCATCACCTCTGCACAGACTCTGACTCCACCACCCCATCACCTCTGCACAGACTCTGGCACCACCCCATCACCTCTGCACAGACTCTGGCTCCACCACCCCATCACCTCTGCACAGACTCTGACTCCACCACCCCATCACCTCTGCACAGACTCTGGCTCCACCACCCCATCACCTCTGCACAGACTCTGGCACCACCCCATCACCTCTGCACAGACTCTGACTCGACCACCCCATCACCTCTGCACAGACTCTGGCTCCACCACCCCATCACCTCTGCACAGACTCTGGCTCCACCACCCCATCACCTCTGCACAGACTCTGGCTCCACCACCCCATCACCTCTGCACAGACTCTGGCTCCACCACCCCATCACCTCTGCACAGACTCTGGCTCCACCACCCCATCACCTCTGCACAGACTCTGGCTCCACCACCCCATCACCTCTGCACAGACTCTGGCTCCACCACCCCATCACATCTGCACAGACTCTGGCTCCACCACCCCATCACCTCTGCACAGACTCTGGCTCCACCACCCCATCACCTCTGCACAGACTCTGGCACCACCCCATCACCTCTGCACAGACTCTGGCTCCACCACCCCATCACCTCTGCACAGACTCTGGCTCCACCACCCCATCACCTCTGCACAGACTCTGACTCCACCACCCCATCACCTCTGCACAGACTCTGGCACCACCCCATCACCTCTGCACAGACTCTGGCTCCACCACCCCATCACCTCTGCACAGACTCTGACTCCACCACCCCATCACCTCTGCACAGACTCTGGCTCCACCACCCCATCACCTCTGCACAGACTCTGGCACCACCCCATCACCTCTGCACAGACTCTGACTCGACCACCCCATCACCTCTGCACAGACTCTGGCTCCACCACCCCATCACCTCTGCACAGACTCTGGCTCCACCACCCCATCACCTCTGCACAGACTCTGGCTCCACCACCCCATCACCTCTGCACAGACTCTGGCTCCACCACCCCATCACCTCTGCACAGACTCTGGCTCCACCACCCCATCACCTCTGCACAGACTCTGGCTCCACCACCCCATCACCTCTGCACAGACTCTGGCTCCACCACCCCATCACATCTGCACAGACTCTGGCTCCACCACCCCATCACCTCTGCACAGACTCTGGCTCCACCACCCCATCACCTCTGCACAGACTCTGGCACCACCCCATCACCTCTGCACAGACTCTGGCTCCACCCCATCACCTCTGCACAGACTCTGGCACCACCCCATCACCTCTGCACAGACTCTGACTCCACCACCCCATCACCTCTGCACAGACTCTGGCTCCACCACCCCATCACCTCTGCACAGACTCTGACTCCACCCCATCACCTCTGCACAGACTCTGGCTCCACCCCATCACCTCTGCACAGACTCTGACTCCACCACCCGATCACCTCTGCACAGACTCTGACTCCACCACCCCATCACCTCTGCACAGACTCTGGCTCCACCCGATCACCTCTGCACAGACTCTGACTCCACCACCCCATCACCTCTGCACAGACTCTGGCTCCACCACCCCATCACCTCTGCACAGACTCTGGCTCCACCCCATCACCTCTGCACAGACTCTGGCTCCACCACCCCATCACCTCTGCACAGACTCTGACTCCACCCCCCCATCACCTCTGCACAGACTCTGGCTCCACCCCATCACCTCTGCACAGACTCTGACTCCACCACCCCATCACCTCTGCACAGACTCTGGCTCCACCCGATCACCTCTGCACAGACTCTGGCTCCACCACCCCATCACCTCTGCACAGACTCTGGCTCCACCACCCCATCACCTCTGCACAGACTCTGGCTCCACCACCCCATCACCTCTGCACAGACTCTGGCACCACCCCATCACCTCTGCACAGACTCTAACTCCACCACCCCATCACCTCTGCACAGACTCTGACTCCACCACCCCATCACCTCTGCACAGACTCTGGCTCCACCACCCCATCACCTCTGCACAGACTCTGACTCCACCACCCCATCACCTCTGCACAGACTCTGGCACCACCCCATCACCTCTGCACAGACTCTGACTCCACCACCCCATCACCTCTGCACAGACTCTGGCACCACCCCATCACCTCTGCACAGACTCTGGCTCCACCACCCCATCACCTCTGCACAGACTCTGGCTCCACCACCCCATCACCTCTGCACAGACTCTGACTCCACCACCCCATCACCTCTGCACAGACTCTGGCTCCACCACCCCATCACCTCTGCACAGACTCTGGCTCCACCACCCCATCACCTCTGCACAGACTCTGGCTCCACCACCCCATCACCTCTGCACAGACTCTGGCTCCACCACCCCATCACCTCTGCACAGACTCTGGCTCCACCACCCCATCACCTCTGCACAGACTCTGGCTCCACCACCCCATCACCTCTGCACAGACTCTGGCTCCAAATGACATCACCAGAGCAAGATGGCAGCACCCGTATCCGGGATATTTTGGCTTCATTTTTGTACAGTGGGAGACGCGTCTGATTATACCTTGTTCCACTGGCGGCCCCTAAGGTCCTGGCAGGTTGATACATACTTTGCTGCCAAAATTGGGCAGTTAGGCTTGACTCCCGGTAAATAAAACAGTTTCTCTCTATTTGTTACAGTTTAAAATTCCTTATATTTGTTTATAATTTTAGGGAAGTACCGTATGTTGCTCGAATGCCTTTGTCATATTATGGGAAATGGATGTCTGTCTCCACCTCTCCCTGTGACGGTCTGTTTCTACAGCCAGGCTGTGCTCACTGAGTCTGTACAGATATTAATCTTAGTTTTTGTTCAGACACAGTGGTTAAGTAGTCTGCCATTGTGTACTGTCTGTTTATATCCAAATAGCATTCTACTTCACTCTGTTTTAGTTTGACTTCTTTCCAATAAACAATGTATTTTTCTTTTTGCTGTTTTGCTATTTATTGTAGGGTTTATTGTGTGACCTATCTCTCTCTCTCTTTCTTTAATAACTTATTGTAATAGTTTATATTTGCATATACCCCTTCATGGGCTAGTACATCTACAATTATTTGTATACAAAAATTGTGATAAACTTTTTCTTTCGGGGTATGGAATGCGACTTTGTTTTCTAGCAAAATCGGACCAAAAATGTTTGCTAAACTCGTATCTGATATTCAGTAGTCTAGTTATTCATTAGGCATTCGCAAACAAAATCAATAAAATGGGTTTTCAAAGCAGGTTTTGTCAACAGAACCTGGGTGAGATGATGCTGCGTCCGGAGTTCCGTCCGGTACCGTTACCGCATACATCACGAGCGTCGGGTATCTTTCGCGCGGCGGCCATGATGGCGGCGCGCTGTGAGTGGAAGGACTTTAACGACCTCAAGACTGTTCCAGAGCAGGGGACTCGGATGAACCTAGATAAATTGTTACTGGATGAGTTGAAGGGAATGTTACAGGATCTTCCGGAACTAGACAACAACTTTGCGAGTGAAATAGGCAGTTTCCAGTCAATGGAAGATCTGAAAAGGTTTGATGAGAAGTTGACAGTATGCTTTCAAAACGTCAGTATCAAAACCGAAACAATTGCTCCCGTCCAGCTCATCAACGAGGATACAATAATGAGGGATGACGAGTAAGTATATTTATTTAACCAAGAACGCAAGTCTCATTGTTTAGCTGTAATAAGACTGTTGCAACTAAGGTATCAAATTCCAGTGTCTAGTTCCTCTGTCTTCCAGGGCAGTGACTTGCATTTGTAAGAATAACCATCCAACGCGGACCCTACACGTTGTACTGTATGCTAATGCTACAACAGGCTATTAAGTCTTGCGATATAAAATTATACAACAGATAGGTCTATGTAAAAGCGTATTGTGACACAACGCGTATTCAAAACACATGTACCCGTGAAGATTAGGAGCGGGAATAATCACGTTTATGGCAGCTCCATCTTGACGAAAACAAGTAGGAACTATTTCTTTCTAATTCCGGATAGAATGACCGTCCCCTGGAGTCGGAAGCTGACCAATCTTCCCCCTTCATTAATTTTCTCACAGGATATGGAACGCCCTCACAGATAACTATGGTAACGTGATGGCGGTGGACTGGAAACAGTCGCACACACGCGCCCTCCACATCCGTGCTCTCAACCTGGAGGACAGTCCAGTGAGTTTGATGATCTCTCCTTTCCTTTCTCATTCCCTCTTTCACTCTCTCTCACTCCCTCTCTCCACCTCTGTCTCTCCTTCCCTCTGTCACTCCCTATCTCACTCTCTCTCACTCC
Source organism: Osmerus eperlanus (assembly GCF_963692335.1). Taxonomy (NCBI): domain Eukaryota; kingdom Metazoa; phylum Chordata; class Actinopteri; order Osmeriformes; family Osmeridae; genus Osmerus; species Osmerus eperlanus. The sequence continues at coordinate 673,072 of NC_085024.1, forward strand.
CTTTCTTACTCCCTCTCTCACTCCTTCTCTCCCTCTCTCTCCTTCCCTCTCTCACTCACTCTCTGTCTATTTCCCCCCTCTCTTCCTATTTCTCTCAATCTTTGTCTCTTTCTCCTCCCCTCTCCCTCCCTCCCTCAATTACTCAATCTCTCTCTTTCTCTCTCCCTCTCGCTCCTCCCCCTCCCACCCCACCCTGGCTGGCAGAGGGGGTGTGGAGGTCAGATGGGGTGTGGAGGTCAGATGGGGTGTGGAGGTCAGAGGGCGTGTGGAGGTCAAAGGGCGTGTGGAGGTCAGAGGGCTTGCGGAGGAGAGCTGCTGCTGGAGGATGAGGAGATGAGGGAGCAGATGGACCTGCACTCCATCATCGTGTCCTGTTTCAGCGATGAGCCGGTCCTCACAGCAGAACAGGTACAAACACACGTGAAATGTTGTCTCGTGGGGGGGTTGCCTTGTACGCCGTAAGATTTGGCCCCACCAAATCGAACTCCAAGGTTTTTTGAAAAGTTGGCAGCCCTGCTGTTGGCCTGCCTGACTGTCGGCCTGTCTGTACATGTGCATGTCTGTAAGTGTGAAGCATGTTTATGTCTGTCTGTGTGAAGCATCTGTATTGGGGTTTGCTCATTTAAGATAGGCTTCGTGTTGGTAGGGGGAAGAGAGAGAGATATAGGCCTTGTGTGGGTATGGGGAAGGGAGAGGGAGAGATGGGCCTTGTGTGGGTAGGGGGAAGGGAGAGATAGGCCTTGTGTGGGTAGGGGGAAGGGAGAGGGAGAGATAGGCCTTGTGTGGGTAGGGGGAAGGGAGAGAGAGTGATAGGCCTTGTGTGGGTAGGGAGAGAGAGAGATAGGCCTTGTGTGGGTAGGGGGAAGGGAGAGAGAGAGATAGGCCTTGTGTGGGTAGGGGGAAGGGAGAGAGATAGGCCTTGTGTGGGTAGGGGGAAGGGAGAGAGAGAGATAGGCCTTGTGTGGGTAGGGAGAGAGAGAGATAGGCCTTGTGTGGGTAGGGGGAAGGGAGAGAGAGGCCTTGTGTGGGTAGGGGGAAGGGAGAGATAGGCCTTGTGTGGGTAGGGGGAAGGGAGAGAGAGATAGGCCTTGTGTGGGTAGGGGGAAGGGAGAGAGAGAGATAGGCCTTGTGTGGGTAGGGAGAGAGAGAGATAGGCCTTGTGTGGGTAGGGGGAAGGGAGAGATAGGCCTTGTGTGGGTAGGGGGAAGGGAGAGATAGGCCTTGTGTGGGTAGGGGGAAGGGAGAGAGAGATAGGCCTTGTGTGGGTAGGGGGAAGGGAGAGATAGGCCTTGTGTGGGTAGGGGAAGGGAGAGAGAGAGATAGGCCTTGTGTGGGTAGGGGAAGGGAGAGAGAGATAGGCCTTGTGTGGGTAGGGAGAAGGGAGAGAGAGATAGGCCTTGTGTGGGTAGGGGGAAGGGAGAGAGAGAGATAGGCCTTGTGTGGGTAGGGGGAAGGAGAGAGAGAGATAGGCCTTGTGTGGGTAGGGGGAAGGAGAGAGAGAGATAGGCCTTGTGTGGGTAGGGGGAAGGGAGAGAGAGAGATAGGCCTTGTGTGGGTAGGGAGAGAGAGAGATAGGCCTTGTGTGGGTAGGGGGAAGGAGAGAGAGAGATAGGCCTTGTGTGGGTAGGGGGAAGGGAGAGATAGGCCTTGTGTGGGTAGGGGGAAGGGAGAGAGAGAGATAGGCCTTGTGTGGGTAGGGGGAAGGGAGAGATAGGCCTTGTGTGGGTAGGGGGAAGGGAGAGATAGGCCTTGTGTGGGTAGGGGGAAGGGAGAGAGAGAGATAGGCCTTGTGTGGGTAGGGAGAGAGAGAGATAGGCCTTGTGTGGGTAGGGGGAAGGGAGAGAGAGTGATAGGCCTTGTGTGGGTAGGGAGAGAGAGAGATAGGCCTTGTGTGGGTAGGGGGAAGGGAGAGATAGGCCTTGTGTGGGTAGGGGAAGGGAGAGAGAGAGATAGGCCTCGTGTGGGTAGGGGGAAGGGAGAGAGAGATAGGCTTTGTGTGGGTAGGGGGAAGGGAGAGATAGGCCTTGTGTGGGTAGGGGGAAGGGAGAGAGAGAGATAGGCCTTGTGTGGGTAGGGGGAAGGGAGAGAGATAGGCCTTGTGTGGGTAGGGGGAAGGGAGAGAGAGATAGGCCTTGTGTGGGTAGGGAGAGAGAGAGATAGGCCTTGTGTGGGTAGTGGGAAGGGAGAGAGATAGGCCTTGTGTGGGTAGGGGAAAGGAGAGAGAGAGATAGGCCTTGTGTGGGTAGGGGGAAGGGAGAGATAGGCCTTGTGTGGGTAGGGGGAAGGGAGAGAGAGAGATAGGCCTTGTGTGGGTAGGGGGAAGGGAGAGAGAGTGATAGGCCTTGTGTGGGTAGGGAGAGAGAGAGATAGGCCTTGTGTGGGTAGGGGGAAGGGAGAGAGAGTGATAGGCCTTGTGTGGGTAGGGAGAGAGAGAGATAGGCCTTGTGTGGGTAGGGGGAAGGGAGAGATAGGCCTTGTGTGGGTAAGGGAAGGGAGAGAGAGAGATAGGCCTCGTGTGGGTAGGGGGAAGGGAGAGAGAGATAGGCCTTGTGTGGGTAGGGGGAAGGGAGAGATAGGCCTTGTGTGGGTAGGGAGAGAGAGAGATAGGCCTTGTGTGGGTAGGGGGAAGGGAGAGAGAGATAGGCTTTGTGTGGGTAGGGAGAGAGAGAGATAGGCCTTGTGTGGGTAGGGGGAAGGGAGAGAGAGATAGGCCTTGTGTGGGTAGGGGGAAGGGAGAAATAGGCCTTGTGTGGGTAGGGAGAAGGGAGAGATAGGCCTTGTGTGGGTAGGGGAAGGGAGAGAGAGAGATAGGCCTTGTGTGGGTAGGGGGAAGGGAGAGAGAGATAGGCTTTGTGTGGGTAGGGAGAGAGAGAGATATGCCTTGTGTGGGTAGGGGGAATGGAGAGAGAGAGATAGGCCTCATTGAAAACAATGGAAGACAATCTAGCGGTAACGGTAACCCTAACAAAAGTTAGGTTATTTTACTTGTAATCTAAATCAAACACAGACAAATTAAACCACAACATGCCAATGTCACTAGTAAGAAATGTAGCTAGTCGCAGTTACTTTTGTCCTGTGAAGAAGAGGGGTCAAAGTTCTGTGGTCGTCGTCAAACGGTCCGTATAGAACAAAGGAATCTTTGTTCAAAGTTCCTGGTGGTCCAGTGAATTTCTGATTTAGAAGAATAGGTTAGGAGTGACGCGTTTACTTCAGGTTTATTCCTACGAAAAAGCGGGGGTGACTGATCGTCGTGGGTTTTTATAATCCACGAAGAATGGGGGTATCTTTGTGAAGGTGAATTCGTTCATTGGTCAGTTACTCCAGCTGGGTGTTGTCCTGAGATTCAATTATAAATGTGAAATGCCCAGTAACTTTGGGTTCAGTGCTTAAAATGTTCATGCATTGCTTCTACTTCAAAATATAACAATACAACATTCATAAATGGTTTTGTAAAAAAAAAAGAAAAAGTTTTAACTTTTTTTTTTATATAGCGCCCGATCACAAAATAAGTCACTTAAGTTTACCTTTCCTATAAAACAGGTCTATAGCTTGCTCTTTTATTAAACAAACTAAATGGCCTTATGTTATTTATCTTATTTACACAACGGCATGTCATTTCTGTCTCCACATGGTTACTGTGTGTTGTGTGTGTGTAGGTCCTGGAGGAGATAGAGGAGATGTTGCAGGACTCTCCAGACCAAAGCCCGTCGCAGCTAAACTCCCCCCTGGGCCCCCCTGGGCCCCCCTGCCCCACCACCACCCTGAGACAAGAACTGAGTGAGTGGACACTCCTGTGTGTGTGCGTGTGTGTGAGTGAGTGAATGAGTGTGTCCCACGTGTGTGTGTGAGTGTGTCCCTGTGTGTGTGTGTGTGTGTGTGTGAGTGTGTCCCTGTGTGTGTGTGTGTGTGAGAGTGTGTTCCTGTGTGTGTGTGTGTCTCTGTGTGTGTGTGTGTCCCTGCGTGTGTGTGTGTGTGTGTGAGTTTTAGCCCGCCAGTAAGGGAGGGAAAGAGAAGTTATGTAAAAGCATATCATGTTATTGTCCACTGTTTAGTAATAACATGTCCCCAAAACGTTCCTGCATGTGTGTGTGTGTGCAGGGTTGCGAGCTCGCTGCGTGGCGGAGCTGAACGAGGTTCTGGAGGAGGTGGAGACACACATCCGACTCCTGAGTGAGGAGCTGCTGGAACAGCTGGCTCTGAGGGACGAGCTGACCTTCCACAAGGAGGCCAGCAACACCTTCATCTCTGCCCTCATCGATCTCCAGACCCTCCACAAGGAGCAGCAGAGGAGGAGGAGGAGCCTGCAGGGCCGGCCGGAGCGGCAGCAGGGATCAGTAAGAATCCTCCTTAGGATAACCCTGACCCTCTCTCTCAGGATAACCCTGACCCTCTCTCTCAGGATAACCCTGACCCTCTCTCTCAGGATAACCCTGACCCTCTCTCTCAGGATAACCCTGACCCTCTCTCAGGATAACCCCGGATCTCTCTCAGGATAACCCTGACCCTCTCTCTCAGGATAACCCTGACCCTCTCTCTCAGGATAACCCTGACCCTCTCTCAGGATAACCCTGGATCTCTCTCAGGATAACCCTGACCCTCTCTCTCAGGATAACCCTGACCCTCTCTCTCAGGATAACCCTGACCCTCTCTCAGGATAACCCTGACCCTCTCTCTTAGGATAACCCTGACCCTCTCTCTCAGGATAACCCTGACCCTCTCTCTCAGGATAACCCTGACCCTCTCTCAGGATAACCCCGGATCTCTCTCAGGATAACCCTGACCCTCTCTCTTAGGATAACCCTGACCCTCTCTCTCAGGATAACCCTGACCCTCTCTCTCAGGATAACTCTGACCCTCTCTCTCAGGATAACCCTGACCCTCTCTCAGGATAACCCTGACCCTCTCTCTCAGGATAACCCTGACCCTCTCTCTTAGGATAACCCTGACCCTCTCTCTTAGGATAACCCTGACCCTCTCTCTTAGGATAACCCTGACCCTCTCTCAGGATAACCCCGGATCTCTCTCAGGATAACCCTGACCCTCTCTCTCAGGATAACCCTGACCCTCTCTCTCAGGATAACCCTGAGCCTCTCTCTCAGGATAACCCTGACCCTCTCTCTCAGGATAACCCTGACCCTCTCTCTCAGGATAACCCTGACCCTCTCTCTCAGGATAACCCTGACCCTCTCTCTGGGATCCTGGGGGAATACCACCTTCCCACGCCTTCCTCTAGCTAGCTGTTAGAAGGCATAGCTTTTAGAAGGTGTAGCTTTTAAAAGGCGTAGCTTTTAGAAGGTGTAGCTTTTAGAAGGCATAGTTTTTAGAAGGTGTAGCTGTTAGAATGCATAGCTTTTAGAAGGTGTAGCTTTTAGAAGGCGTAGCTTTTAGGAGGCGTAGCATTTAGGAGGCGTAAGTTTTAGGAGGAGTAACTTGCTAAAGCGATCTTTGTGACAGGTGGTCGTTGTGACAGACATGTGACCTACCACAGTGTGAGATCTCAGTCCTGTTTCATTCTTACCAGGCTACTGTTCTTCAGATGTGTCTCTCTCCTTCTCTCTCTTCTCACATCTCTCTCTGCCCTGCCTCTCTCTGCCCTGCCCCTCTCTGCCCTGCCTCTCTGCCCTGCCTCTCTCTTCCCTGCCTCTCTCTTTAGCGATTCAGCATGAAGGGGCTCTCCTCTGCCATTCAAAATGGCTTCCAACACACCTCCAGGACCGGGGCCAGGGACGGACAGGTGCTTCCTCCTCTCTCTGTCTTCCATCCCTCCTCCTCTCTCTGTCTTCCATCCCTCCTCCTCTCTCTGTCTTCCATCCCTCCTCCTCTCTCTGTCTTCCATCCCTCCTCCTCTCTCTGTCTTCCATTCCTCCTCCTCTCTCTGTCTTCCATCCCTCCTCCTCTCTCTGTCTTCCATCCCTCCTCCTCTCTCTGTCTTCCATCCCTCCTCTCTCTCTGTCTTCCATCCCTCCTCCTCTCTCTGTCTTCCATCCCTCCTCCTCTCTGTCTTCCATCCCTCCTCCTCTCTCTGTCTTCCATCCCTCCTCCTCTCTCTGTCTTCCATCCATCCATCCTCCTCTCTCTGTCTTCCATCCCTCCTCTTTCTGTCTTCCATCCCTCCTCCTGTCTCTGCCTTCCAGTCCTCCTTCTCAACATCCCACTTCCTCATCTCCTATGATCACTTCCTGTCCCATGATCACTTCCTGTCCCGTGATCACTTCCTGTCCCGTGATCACTTCCTGTCCCATGATCACTTCCTGTCCCATGATCACTTCCTGTCCCGTGATCACTTCCTGTCCCGTGATCACTTCCTGTCCCGTGATCACTTCCTGTCCCATGATCACTTCCTGTCCCGTGATCACTTCCTGTCCCGTGATCACTTCCTGTCCCATGATCACTTCCTCACCCATAAACACTTCCTCTAACTATTGTTATCACAAAAACTGGTACTCCGATACCAAGTCGGTACTCAAACAAACAAAAATGGTACAATACCAGAATTTCGGAAGTTACGGTAGTACTAGAAATCTCACCAAAAGTCGCTAGTGGCTCTCTTAATAGTCGCTAAAAGTCGCTAGATTTGTTGCTAGATTAGATTTCTAATCTATGACTTAAGTCGTAAAATTGGCAACACTGGACAAGCAGCTAATGATGCAGGGCCTCCTTTAAAAGTTGTTGACAAGAGAAGTGGAAGAGCCCCGTATGGAAATACTCTAGGTGTGAGGCAGATGACAATGAGAACATCGTCGATCACCAGAAACCAAGTCGCAAACATCACTGTTCATGTCCTTTATGGTTTATAGCATACTGCAAATGCAATACCTAATACTGGAGCATACGAAAGGAGAGGGCACAACAGGGTTAACACATTTTTACAGAGGCTTTTAGATTATGTCGTTTGCAGAAAGTTGTATTTTGGAGTTTGGGATGTATACCGTATTTTTAGGACTATAAGTCGCATCAGTCCAAAAATGCGTCATGAAGAGGAAAAATATATATATCAGTCACACTGGACTATAAGTCGCATTTATTTAGAAATGTATTTCAAAAATCGAAGACCAAGAACAGACATTTAATCCAGAAAGGCAAGTTATTCAACTACACAATAGCACACAGAACAACAGGCTGAATAGGTTTCCGGTATGTTAACGTAACACATTAACAGTTATTCAGCTACACAATAGCATAAAGACAGGGTCGTCAAGTTTTATCAAAAGCTTGGAGTGAGATTTTTTATTGTTGCATACCTACATTTACATTTAGCCGTTTACCTAGACTAGTAACGAACGTACAGTCGCCGAGAACCTTCACTCGTGCGACCATTACATTTAGTCATTTAGCAGACGCTCTTATCCAGAGCGACTTACAGTAAGTTCAGGGACATTCCCCCCGAAGCAAGTAAGGTGAAGGGCCTTGACCAAGGACACAACGTCATTTTGGATCGGCCGGGAATCGAACCGGCCATTAATCAATACAACTGTAACGTGAGGGTTCGGTAAATGGTGGTTGGATCACTCGTAATAAGAACAGACAGCCAGATTGTCAGAAATATTAATCTATCAAGCATTGCACAGTCAGTCGGTGAACACGTTTAAGAAAGCTTTATTGCTTGCGGCCGGCCCACAAGGAGACAAAAACATTTAGTCATTTTAGCAGACGCTCTTATCCAGAGCGACTTACAGTCACTTCAAACATCACACGCCATTGTGCTACAACGTTTGTCTGGTTCACAAGTCTTCAGGTAAGACCATTTATTGGTGAGAAGTCCCCTCCTCAGCATATCAGCTGTCAATATGATCGATCCCAGAGAGTGCGCGTGCACGTGGGAACTTACAGAGTTCTCCGACCCTAGGCTTGACCATATGATTCACTCAACACAGATAAGGTTTATTGCACCTCTAGCATGATAATGGTCAACCTAAGTCAGTTTGTTTACGTAAGCCTAGTGTCATCTATAGGTCATGTGGGGAGAGGGCTCTCTACTGACAAAGGAATGCTAGCACCAGTATTTTCAGAATACAACCGTACATTCTAAATTTCTCCGACACAGATGAAGAAAACTTTCTTATAACAGCACTTTACTCCACACTTCATCCGTGCCATTACACCAACACTTCCTCCTCTCTCGCTCACATGTTGCTAACCAACCAATCAAACGTTAGCAGGACTTAAACTAAGGTAAATGTAAGGAACCCACAGAGGTAGATTATCGTAACCATATAATAACTGTGTAACACAAATATGCAAGTAGTTAACTGTGTAAACATTGTAAATATATATTTAGCAGATTGACCCTAAATATATGAATTACTTGTAAACCTTACACAACGTTAGCAGGACAACTTGGCTGCCGTTGCCTTCTCAGCGTGAGAAATGCTAGGTGTGGCGTGAGGGCGTGTGAACGGGCTGAAATGCATGTCTCACGGTCAATGCGTGAGGCTTGAGAACCCTGAATAAAGAACATACCTGGGAGGCTGAATAGGCAAATTAACATAACAAGCTAGCGAATCCAACAGGCAAGTTACCAGTAAGCTAATACACCATGAAAGTGTGACTTATAGTCCGGAAAATACTTAATGTCTACACTCAGTCCACACATTCTGCCTTCAGGCCACATGCATTGTGATTGTATTAATGTTGTGTTGTTGTCGGCAGTAGGGTACAGCATTTAGATATGGTAGGTGACTGTCACGGTCAACAAACGACAGTTGTTCAGTAAACTATTTTAGTTTTTGTCTTTGGTATCGAAAATGGTATTGACTACTGTGAAATTTCACTGGTATTGTAATCTACTACTGAAATGTTGGTACCGTGACAACACTACCTCTAACACAATCACTTCCTCTAACGTAATCTCTTCCTGTCCTATGATCACTTCCTGGGAGAGACCCCTCCCTAGACAGCAGCTTCTTAAAGGGACAGGGCCTCCACAGAGAACTGTCATCCTCCCTATTCCATCTGATATCCTAACACTGTGAGTGACTATGTTCTATCCTATTCTGTGTGGATGGTCAGTACCTGACCACAGTCATCCCCTACAAGAAGAAGCCTGGACCTCCGTCGGTGGAAGACCTCCAGATCCTCACTAAGAGTCAGTGTCTTACCCACTACTAACCTCACTACATATCACCAGTATCACTACAGTTACGGGGCATTCATACCAACAGCAACGCAAAACGAGGATCTTATGCCATGCATAGCAATAAATTAAATCTGTTGGTTGACAAAGTTGGAAGCTACGTGAAACTAAGTAGCTAGCTAGTTATGTTCGTAAGTTGTTAGCGTCCTTGTTTGCATTGTCTGTCTTACAAACACCAGATGAAAGTGTTATATTACATTAGCCAGCTACTATGCTTTGGTTTAAACGTCTGTAATCATACAAACCCATTATATACAGTTAGAGACCACAAGAACATGTACGTCATTTGTTTCTATATGGTGTCCGTTGATTGGTTTACACGCCCCAGTGTCACTAAAAAGTGTAAAAATGTGTTCACTTTCTTTTACGCCCTTCAACACTTGAATCCGACCAGCCGCTCCTCGACGCCCCTCGGCTCCTCCCCCAGCATCCTGTGGCTCCTTCCAAATGCCTCTTGGCTCCTCCCCCAACACCCCTCGGCTCCTCCCCCAGCGTCCTGTGGCTCCTTCCAAATGCCTCTTGGCTCCTCCCCCAACACCCCTCGGCTCCTCCCTCAGCGCCTGTTTTCATGCCTCGCTGCATCACACTGCTGTCGGTGTGAACGCCCCGTTACTGTGGTTGCTGCTGCTGTTTTTACTCTGTGTCATAAATCCCTTGTGTTTTGGGTGTTGTAGTTCTACAAGCCATGAAGGATGACAGTGACAAGGTGCCCAGCCTGCTGACGGACTACATTCTGAAAGGTGAATATGAACTACATTTGATCTTAGTTTCCTCCAGAAACACAATGACTCTTATTGAGGGACTTGTTGCTCTTGTTGGTTAGTTGTAACTGATTTAACTTTTTGTACTTGCTGTGAATTATATTAATGTTGCTTGCTTTTCTACAGGTACAGGTTTGCACTTTTTGAGGTTCATGTTGTTTAATTGGAACTTGTTTAACTGCATGCTCTTATGGTTCTTCCCATTGGCACTTATTTGGTTTTCCACCATGTATGCTTCATGTTTTGGCTATACGCAATGTTTTTGGGGTTATCTCGTTGTTATGATCAGTGACCTATGCACTTTTGTAAAGCTCTCTCTTGGAAGTCGCTTTGGATAAAAGCGTCTGCTAAATGAATACATGTAAATGTACATTTCCCAGTGGTACAGCACTACAGAATATAGAGGCAGAGCTTATTTTTCTGGAATAAAAACTGTAGTAGGTGTAGGTGGGGTGGGGGAGGGGGAGGGAAGGGTAGGGGTGTTGGGGGGTTACTAGTGTTGGTCTTCCTAGTGGTGTTGATAATGTCACAAAGAGAACGATCACCCTTTACTCGACTCAGGAAACACAGACTCTACAAAGCCATGAGTGGTGCTCTACACTGACCTGTCCTCATGTAGACAAACCTGGGGCCTCATGTATAAAGGATTGTGCAGCTTTCCTACCAGAAGATGGCGTACGGCCAAAACTCGAAAAGTACCTACGCACAGAAATATTCACATGTATTAAACCGGTCGTACGCCAGGTCCTGCGCACCTTTCCTTTATAAATCACAATCAACGTGAGATTGACCGCACATGAACGAACCACTGACCCCGCCTTGCCTCCTCCCATAAATGAATATGCAGATGGACTATAAATGCGCTCCTGAGGTCATTTCTTTGTCTGAATTACCGTATTTCTACGAATAAACGGCGCCCTCGAATAAACTTTAAATGAATAAACGAGTGGTGGCGCATCGTAACAGCATGGCAGCTATAGGGTTAGCGTGACATGCATTTCCTGAGTGATTTTGTCGTTCGTTTGACACCCTCAAGTTTAACAGAAGTTATTAAGTGGTGGTGGATTAAACAGAAGGCTATATAGCATTTCCCGTTTCGGGTTTTGGCATTTTGATGTGATCATCCACATTAATGATCAAACTTTTATTTTTATGTTTTTTTAATAGCCTAGTCAACATCATAAACATAGTAGTGGAAACTTTATTTTGTAATGTTTGGTGAGTTTCTGCACTTTTCAGTTAGAATTCGCCATGTTACATGACTTGAAATACGTGAGTCCTCTCTGGGTCTGTGTTGAGATGTGTTCTGCACTGCAGCATTCTCCTCTGTCCTGTCCCATCAACGATCGGCCATCTTGACCTCTCTGCCTCTGTTTCCCACAGTGCTTTGCCCATGACCTCTCTGCCTCTGTTTCCCACAGTGCTTTGCCCTTGACCTCTCTGCCTCTGTTTCCCACAGTGCTTTGCCCTTGACCTCTCTGCCTCTGTTTCCCACAGTGCTTTGCCCTTGACCTCTCTGCCTCTGTTTCCCACAGTGCTTTGCCCTTGACCTCTCTGCCTCTGTTTCCCACAGTGCTTTGCCCTTGACCTTTCTGCCTCTGTTTCCCACAGTGCATTGCCCAACGTAACCACAGAGCTCTGAAGATGCAGACGCACGATGACAGCAACACTGTGTTGTAAGCGTCAGCATTACGCACTCTTCACTGATTCGCCTCTGTGATGTTTTTATTTATGTATTTATCATTTTGCTCCATTTGTGTTTCCTGAGCCAGATGACCTCATACGCTCTGACTGCTGCATTTCTATTGGTCGTGTTATTTCAGTGTTTTTACTTTTACTGCAAAAGGTATATCATATAAAGTATCACATATTCATATTATGACAGAAAGGGATGTTGATGTTCTTATAGCCCTACTATCCTTGACCAGGAATTACGAGAATATGACTTAGTGTGATAGTTTAAGGGTTGTTTTGTTGTGAAATTGTAATTATCAGAGAGCTCAGAGTACACTTAAAATAGACTTTAAAGAAGTATGTTCAACTAACAGAACAGTAACATGACTGTAGTGAACTCAGTTTCCCATGAGGCCTCTGTGTTCCCAGAGAAGCTGCATCCCAAGAGTAGCACCATGACCACACAGGTCAAGGGTTCACAGAGGTCAAGGGTCAGAACCGTAACCAAGCACTGATTAATACTAACTATGCATTTGAATGAAGGAGGAACAAGGAGCTTCAGACAAGGTGTGTGAGGCTGGACTGCAGCCAGGCGAGCCCCCGCCGCCCCCCTCTGGAACACGAGAGAGAGAGAGAGAGAGAGAGAGAGAGACAGGAGAGAGACAGTATTTAGATCACTAGGAATCAAGCTGCCTTTATCTTTGCCTGAATCTTTTGTACATTATTTTTTTCAATGGAATATTATACCGAGCTACTTATCTGACACAGTGTTCATGTGTTTTGTAAATATTTAATTTTAAATAAACTGAAAGCTTAACGTTGAAGTTTCTGTCCTCTCATTCGTTTTCCAGTGATGTAATCAGTGATGTCATCTCCCAGCACCTGTTGGCAAACTCAAACCCTCACTGTAAACAGGAAAGAGGACGATGTGGTTTGGGGAATCATGAGTAATATAGATCTGTGAGACATTTCCTCATCTTGCGTGGTAGTGTTCTGGAAAGAGAATGTTGTGTTGCTGGCAGCCATCATCTAAAGAGCATACAGTTTCCCAGGGAGCTCCCGCCTGTCCTGGTGGCCTGGAGAGGAGCCTCTCATAGCAGCAGAGTACAGTATCTGATTGTTGGCAGAAGAGGGGATGGCTGTGAGTCAGTACAGCTGAAGACCACAGGAGATAAACACAATAACCAGATTACTGATATATGTATACACCTCACCAATAACACACTCCATAACACAGTTCATAACACACTCCATAACACATTCCATAACAGTTCATAACACACTCCATGGGGGTCTGAACGACTTTATCGAGTAAACCCAATGGGTGTGGAATAAAAGTACAATTGAGAAAATTTACGTTTTTCTGCCGAGAGGACAGGAGTGGGACATTTCGGTATCAGAAAGGAAGATTTGGATTACTTTCTATCTTGCTTGCTAACTTACGTGTTAAGGTTTACTCGCCGCGGTTTTCTTCGCGGCTTCCTTCCTTGGAGCCCGACACTACCGTTCCTGTTGAACTAGCCAACTCAACGCTCTTGACGGATTTCCCTGGCTGGCATAAACTATTAACGTAAGTTAACTATAATGTCTCACACCCACTCACATTGTCCTACATGTGTCATTTTGCTCGAAAAGTTGACTCTGTTAGAGAGTCGCGTTCAGTCGCTTGAGGAAGAACGTATGCTAGTAACTTTAGATGCGACTGGCGCAACATCACTGGCAGGGAGTCCTAGCGCTAGGGAGGACTCAAGATTAGCCCCACCGGTTTCACCTTTGCAGCATGGTGGGAGTGGGACTCCTCAGACGTTAGTGATCGGTGACTCCATCACTCGTAACATTAGATTGGAGCAACCAGTCACAGTTTACTGTGTACCTGGGGCCAGAGCTACCGACATAGAAGCTAATCTCAGGGTGCTGGCTAGCACTAGGGCTAAGGCAAAGGCCCAAGCTAAGGCACATGGCGCACGCACTGATGATAGGTATGAGAATATTGTCATTCATGTCGGCACCAATGATGTTAGGCTAAGGCAGTCAGAGGTCACGAAGGTTAATATAGCACGGGCATGTGACCTTGCTCAAAAGATGTGTCGGCATCGAGTAATAGTCTCTGGCCCATTACCTGTTAGGGGGACTGACGAGATCTACAGCAGACTTGTCTCTCTTAACCGCTGGTTGGCTCGCTTCTGTTCAGAACAGGGTTTAGGATTTGTAGATAATTGGTCTTGTTTCTGGGCCAAACCTGGCTTGTTGAAAAGTGACGGGCTCCATCCGAGCTGGAGAGGTGCTTTTCTATTGTCTAGGAATATTGAAGCTATTTTAGAGCAGGCCTGACACTCACTAGAACAAGCCGGGCCTCAGTCTCTTAGAGAGTCTGATAGGTATGTTGTGAGCTGTTGGGGGCCCGATAGCCTAGCTTGTAGTGTAGTCAGTGAGGTTGCTGATGTCGTTTCTCCCATTGAGACGGTGTCGGTCCCCCGCCCTTTCTCTAAATTTCGGCCTTCAAGTATTAGGAATCATACCAATTTAATATGTATTCAGCCTTGCTCCCCCGTTGCTCTTCCTACTAAGTTTTCTGATGACAGTGCCGCCCTCTCTGAAGTATTATCTACGTCTAAATCTGCCAAAAACCCATACTGGAATGTTGGGCTCCTAAACATCAGATCTCTATCCACAAAGGCCATTTTGATTAATGATCTAATGTCTGAATACAGCCTGGACTTGATTGGACTCACCGAAACCTGGTTAAAACCTGATGAATATTCCCCCCTGAATGAAGCATCGCCTCCGGATTTTGCGTACTCACACATCCCTTGTGTATCAAAGAAAGGTGGTGGTGTTGCTATGATATATAAAGCTAGCTTCAACCTCAGCCTAAAATCTGTAAATACCTTTAAATCATTTGAAATAATTTGCATGAAACCACCAACTATTTTAAAAAGGAATAATGCTACTACTCCTGGCCCCCCTCCCTCATTTTGTATAGTTACTCTATACCGGCCCCCCGGCCCGTATTCCCTCTTCCTGGAGGAATTTGCAGATTTTAGTGCTGATCTTGTGACATATACTGATAACGTCTTGATTATGGGTGATTTTAACATTCATGTGGATGACCCAAAAGATCCTTTAAGTAAGGCCTTTACTGCTCTAATGTATTCCACAGGTCTCACTCAGGTGGTTTCCAAACCTACCCATCTTCACTCGCATACATTAGATTTAGTTCTCACGCGGGGAATCAAGATTAGTGACGTCATTGTCCACCCCCACAATCCTATATTATCAGACCATTGTCTGGTCACCTTCAAAATGGACCTCTGCCAGAGCCTTGGAGGCACTAAGAATATTTCTACTAGCCGCTGCATAACCCCAAACACAGCTCTGGAACTGGCTAATATTCTACCCGCTGCACTAGAAGTCCTTGACGTCCCAAATAAATCATTAAATACTAAAACGAGGGATCTGAATTTGGTTCTTCAGCTATCCCTAGACTCTGCTGCCCCTCTCAAACCAAGGAAAAGAAAGGACAAGAAACTGGCTCCATGGTATTCAGAGGAAACCCGCACTCTTAAGAGGTTCACTAGAAAACTAGAACATAAGTGGCGTACCACTAAATTGGAGGTTTTCCGCCTGGCCTGGAAGAACAGCCTAATGGAGTACAAGCAAGTCCTCATTAGGTCCAGATCAGATTATTTCTCTAGGTTGATTAGTAAGAACAAACACAACACTAAGTTCCTATTTGACACTGTTGCAAATCTCACTAAGAAAAGTACACTCTGTGTTAGTTCAGATTTCTCTCCCAATGATTTCTTAGATTTCTTTGACCAAAAAATTTATGCAATAAGGGACAAACTACAGACTAGTCCTGGAGGAGTGGCCATCAACACTGAACTTTCCCCTATACCAAGCATGCTGCATGTTGAGGCTCTCACTCACTTTAACCCTATTTCTATGGAAGCGTTCATCGAGCTGATAGACTCCTCAAAACCCACTAGCTGCCTTCTCGATCCTCTCCCTGCCAAACTCTGTAGGGAACTTCTCCCTATTATTGGACCACCCATGCTTAGTATTATTAATGAATCTATTGTAATTGGCCAAGTCCCCAACGATTTCAAACAAGCTATTATTAAGCCCCTTCTTAAAAAAACAAACCTGGATCCAGGTTGTCTTAGCAACTACAGGCCAATTTCAAATTTGCCATTTATCTCAAAAATTTTAGAGAAGGCTGTGGCACAACAGCTCACTGAGCACCTCTCCTCAAATCAGCTTTATAAACCTCTCCAGTCTGGATTTCGTCTCCACCACAGCACTGAAACTGCATTAGCCAAGGTAGTCAATGATCTACTGTTAGCCTCTGACGCGGGTTCTTTCTCTGTCCTGGTTCTTCTAGACCTAAGTGCAGCTTTTGACACGGTGGATCATGAGATTCTCTTGGAACGTATGGAGAACTATGTTGGGATTTCTGGTACATCACTTCAGTGGTTTAGATCGTATCTATCCGATAGATCACAATATGTCCACTATGATGGCTGCTCATCCAGGAGCTCCACTGTAAAATACGGAGTACCACAGGGTTCAGTTCTAGGCCCTCTGTTATTTTCTCTCTATATGCTGCCTTTAGGAAACATAATTAGAAGCTCTGGGGTAAATTTTCACTGTTATGCAGATGATACTCAGCTATATATGTCTATAAAGTCTGGAGAATTTCCACATGCTATGGAAAAATGTGTTTCTAGGTTGAGAGCTTGGATGACTGCAAATTTCCTTCTTCTAAATTCGGATAAAACCGAGGTTCAAATTTTCGGTCCTAAAAAATATAGAAATATTTTTTCCAATCTGACCTTAGACCTAGACGGCGTCAAAGTCTCTCAAAGCCAGCTAGTAAAAAATTTAGGAGTCACAATGGACCCAGACCTTTCGTTTGAGTACCATATTAAGCAAATTACTAGAACTGCATTTTTCCATCTACGTAATATTGCCAAAATACGAAAATTTCTCTCAAAGGATGATGCCGAAAAACTAATACATGCATTTGTTACGTCCCGATTGGACTATTGCAATGTGTTGTTCTCTGGCCTCCCAATTACCCACCTAAAAAATTTACAGCGGGTGCAAAATGCTGCTGCTAGACTATTGACCAGAACAAGAAAGTTTGATCACATAACATCTACTCTTGTCTCTCTACACTGGCTCCCTATCCAAGCCAGAGCTGACTTCAAAGTTCTACTACTAACCTACAAATCTCTGCATGGATTGGCACCACTGTACCTCTCCGGTCTCCTTGCACCCTATTGCCCCGCAAGGACACTTAGATCTCAAGATGCCGGCTATCTGGTGGTTCCCAAAATTAAGAAAAAAACAGCTGGAGGTAGGGCGTTCTCATATAGAGCGCCTCTTCTCTGGAATAAACTACCCGTCTCAATTAGGGAGTCTGATACTGTTTCGACGTTTAAAATTAGGTTAAAAACGTTATTGTTTAGTCAATTCTACGACTGTTAAAGGTAAGTATGTTACTAGTTGGAGGCAACGGGGGACGGGTTGTTTCCATCCTTATTCTTTAAGTATAACTTATTTTAGAGTTCTCTTCCCCTGGAACAGATTCATGTTCCAAATGAGGTGGGCTGTCGCTTGGTGTGTGGGGTTGCATCAAATTCCCCCTTTTTTGCTCTGTTAAATTGCTGCACCAGTCCACACTTGACCGGTGGGGATCTCATTCTATTATGACTGTAACTGTTAGCTGCTCCTGGCATTCTCTAATCCCTGCTCTCCTCTCTCTGTCCCCCCCCACACACATCCCTTGTGGTGTGGGGGGTTTGAGTTGTCAGCACCTGCCTGGTCGTCGGTCAGCCAACGCTGGACCTGGTCGCGAGTCTCCCGGTCCTGTCCTACATCTATAAAGTTGAATAATGGATTTTGGTGTTTTAAAAACCCATCGACACTGTATGACTATGTTTAGCCTGTGTTCTGCTCCTCTCTCCCACCAACCGTCTCTGGAGGAGGGGATCCCTCTCTGAATTGCTCCTGCCAAGGTTTCTTCCATTTTTTTTTCTCCTGTTGAGAGTTTTTGGGGAGTTTTTCCTTGTCTTCCTTGAGGGTTTAGGTTGGTTGAGGGGCAGTTCTATGGGCATATGTGAAGCCCTCTGTGACATGCTTGCGTGTAAAAAAAAAAAAAAGGGCTATACAAATAAATTGGATTTGATTTGACTCCATAACACAGTACATAACATAGTTCATAACACACTGCATAACACAGTTCATAACACAGTTCATAACACACTACATAACAGTTTATAACACACTAACACATAACAGTTCAAAACACAGTTCATAACACATTCCATAACACAGTTCATAACACACTCCATAACACAGTTCATAACACACTCCATAACACAGTACATAACATAGTTCATAACACACTGCATAACACAGTTCATAACACACTCCATAACAGTTTATAACACACTAACACATAACAGTTCAAAACACAGTTCATAACACATTCCATAACACAGTTCATAACACACTCCATAACACAGTTCATAACACAGACCATAACACAGACCATAACAAAGTAAATTACACAGTTCATAACACAGTTCATAACACACTCCATAACACACTCCATAACACCCTCCATAACACAGTACATAACACAGTTCATAACACACCCCATAACACAGTTCATAACACACTCCATAACACAGTTCATAACACACTCCATAACACAGTACATAACAGTTCATAACACACTCCATAATACAGTTCATAACACACTCCATAACACAGTTCATAACACACTCCATAACACAGTTCATAACACACTCCATAACACAGTACATAACAGTTCATAACACACTCCATAATACAGTTCATAACACACTCCATAACACAGTTCATAACACACTCCATAACACAGTTCATAACATTCGGTTCATTGAGGAAGGTCTCGTCATATTTGGGCAGAGAAAAGATTCTGGTTCTGGAGAGTTTTGTCTCATTAGCATACAGGGCCGATAGGCGGAGCCTTTGGTGAATTAATTAACAATTTTGGACAATTTGGGACGATTTGAGAGAGCTGTTAACAGAGGTCTTAGTGGGGATTAACCGCAGATCATTGGGCCAGAGGGGGCCAGTGGGCGCCAGTGGGCCAGTGGGGGCCAGTGGGGGCCAGTGGGCCAGTGGGGGCCAGTGGGCCAGGCCACTGCAGAAACCTTGTTCGAATGTATCTCCTCCCCCACTGGTAAATATTATTGATGCTCAAATACTGACTTTGCTGAGGGATCTGACTCAGCGTATAACCAACACACACACACTCACTCACACACACACTTCAGCCCCACTTCACCGCGCATCGCGGATCCAACCGTGTGAAATACGCCTGGATTCACCAGACACGTTCAGTTGTTATATATATATGTATCGTTGACAACCGTCTTGGGGTAAAGACGGAAGGTTTACCGTGTGTGAAAGTATAGCCTTGTAGGCTAATGATGAACAACAGAGTCGTGCGCGTGTTGTGCCTTCTTCTTCTGGCACATTCTGCATTCCAGCAAACCAGCGAAAACACGTCCAGCTCGAGGGAGAAGAACGAAAAGAGAGGTGTGTAACCGGGGGACTGGGGTGTTTAACACATCAGTGGCCAGGAGGCATTCCTCTGCACGAGGATCAGCAGACTGATAACTACTGCAGTTTGACAGTAAACAAACAATTAGTGTTTGTTGATCTGTTGTTCTCTGTGTTCAGACGCCAGCAATGCTGCCATCGAGGAGCTAAAGAAGCAGATAGAAGACATTGTCCTCGAACTGAACCTGCTGAAAGAACAGCAAGCTTTACAAACAGGTCAAAACTTAATGTGTTATGTGAATAGCGAGTCATGTGAGTTGTTTTGTTGAGTCCCGATGAGAACCTGGCGGGCAGCTTGAGGGATGTTTCACATTAGTCACGGAAAGCTGAGTGTTTTTCCTGAAGTGAAAAAACAGTTGAAGGCACACATTCTATAATCTGAGAGTCTGACGCCAATGACTGTAATGTAACAGTAATATAACTTTAGAGTTTATCATTGTTTGTAAATTATATTAGTAAATGAAATAAGTAAATAGCCTGCCATTAAATTAACCATAAACCATAAAACCACACCATAAATAAACATATACAAATCCTGTCCCCCTAGTTTGCCTGAAAGGCACCAAGGTCATTGGTAAGTGTTTCCTGGCAGATCCAGTGAAGAAGACGCACCACGCCGCTAGCGATGACTGCATTGCTAAGGGCGGGACCCTGAGTGCCCCGCTGAGCGGCGAGGAGAACGACCAGCTGAGCGACTACGTCCGCCGCAGCATTGGCCCCAACCAGCACGTCTGGCTGGGAGTCAACGACATGGTGACGGAGGGCGACTGGGTGGACCAGTCTGGCAGCGCGCTGCGCTTCAAGAACTGGGAGACGGAGATCACCCTGCAGCCGGACGGGGGCCGCGGCCAGGACTGCGCCATCCTCTCCGTCTCCGCCAACGGGAAGTGGTTTGACGAGAGCTGCCGTGGCGAGAGGGCCTCTGTCTGCGAGTTCAACATCGTCTAGACACTTCCCAGACGGGCCGACACCCTGAGCTGCAGACACCCTGAGCTGTCATTGTGCTTATCCTGTATCCTGCTCACTGTTACAGTTTCTGCTGTCTGCTGTATCATGCAGAGACATGATCCATGTGGTGGAGTAGGATGTGTCTGAAAGTCTGGAGAGTTTAGGTTATGATATTTGTATGATCTAACACCCTGCTGTCAGACCAGTGAGTCATGAGGACAACTAATGTTCTTGTTTATTCTTGTTTATTAAACTTCTGGCCTGACAACATGTACCCTCTTCTGATGAATGAAATAAAACGTTTAAATGCCACTAATCAGCTTCTCTTATAAATGGCGGCCCTCGATTGTCTGTGGGCCCCTGATTGTCACACTATACACTAGACACAACAACACAGCTACAACAGTGCTACTCAGTAATCAGGCAAGTAGCACCAGCCCTGCAGAGACCAGCCCTGCAGAGACCAGCCCTGCAGAGACCAGCCCTGCAGAGACCAGCCCTGCAGAGACCAGGCTGCTTGTGAGCAACTGTAATGGGAGCAGCTCTCTGCTCCTCTGGACTGTGTGACGTTCCCACCAGCAGGAGATCATCGTTCATGTCCCTGCAGCAGGAGATCATCGTCAGCTCCTGGGGCTGCTGGGCTTGGATCTGGTCTTTACTAATGAGACCTGACCTGGTTCTGTCTCTTCAGCTGTTTCAAACAGCCACAAGAGGGCGCTGTGTGATTCGATATCCTTACAGTCTTCCAGGCTTGTACACTGAAAAACAGTTAGCAGAACAGTTAGTAGAACAGTTAGTGTTTGTCCATTATGGAGTATAAGGACCCTTACACAAGGTATCCTGACAACCATAATGAATAACATGTATTTATGATTTAGTATCAAAGATACTTTAATCAAGCATGGAAAATGCTCTTCAGTATTACAAATTATTACTTTGTGTAATGATCCTGTGACTCAGCCAAGCAGACTGGACCTGTTGTGTTGGACCACAGTAGTTCTGTTTGCTTCTTAACTGTATGGGAGGGGGAGAGGAGAGAGGAGGAGGGAGAGAGGAGGAGGGGGAGAGGAGGAGGGGGAGAGGAGGAGAGATGGAGAGGAGGAGGGGGAGAGGAGGAGGGGGAGAGGAGGAGAGATGGAGAGGAGGAGGGGGAGAGGAGGAGGGGGAGAGGAGGAGAGATGGAGAGGAGGAGGGGGAGAGGAGGTGAGGAGGAGAGTGGGAGAGGAAGAGAGAAGAAGAGGAGGAGGGGGAGAGAGGGAGAGAAGGGGGAGAGAAGTTGAGGTGAGGGGGAGACTGGGAGAGGAGTAGAAGAGGAGGAGAGGAGGAGGAAATGAGGAGGGGAGAGGAGGAGGGGAGAGGAGGAGGGGGAGAGAAAGGCCAAGCCCCAGACACAACCTCCAAACCTACATCTAAACACAGGCTGCAGTCCATTCACTGCTGTTCCAAAACCAATGTCTATTTTAGAAGTGTACAGCAAGATGGTGTATGCTACTGACTAAATATGTACTAACAAACGATTACAGATTCTCCTGCTAAGCTCAGATAAGATCTTAAATTGCCATAACAGTTGATGTCTGAGGCTTGATTCTGGTTCTACATGGTCCCCTGGTTGTGATTCTCCAGGTTCCTCAGATCCAGAACAGAGTAGCTCAGAGCTGAGAGGGTGAGTCCCTTCTGTCTGCATGGACTCAGCTGGGACTCTGGAGAGGGTGGATCCACCTGTAACAGTACAGTAGAGCAGAGTACAGTAGAGCAGAGTACAGTAGAGCAGAACAGAGTAGAGCAGAACAGAGTAGAGCAGAGTACAGTAGAGCAGAGCACATTAGAGCAGAGTACAGTAGAGCAGAGTACAGTAGAGCAGAGCACAGTAGAGTACAGCAGAGCACAGTACAGTAGACCAGAGCACAGTAGAGCAGAGTAAAGTAGAGTAGAGTACAGCAGAGCAGAGCACAGTACAGTAGAGCAGAGTACAGTAGAGCAGAGTAGATCAGACTAGAGTAGAGTACAGCAGAGCACAGTAGAGTAGAGTACAGCAGAGCAGAGCACAGTACAGTAGAGCAGAATACAGTAGAGCAGAGTAGATCAGACTAGAGCAGAGTAGAGCAGAGCAGAGTACAGTAGAGCAGAGGAACCAGGAAGACAGGCCTGTGAGAATGTGAAGTCATGTCATGAAGTCATGTTACTTCTGTTTTCCCAGTCGGCCTCAGGGCCTAAATATGCATCGGTTACTGTTTCTTTTGCAGTTGGTGCTGTCACGTTAGGTTTACCGTCGGCCTGGTTGGCAAGTCAGAAAGCTGACGTCACTTGTAGACCGAAGGCAGTTCTTGGCTCACAGCATGGAAACGTGTGAAAACTGGGTTCTGCTGCTGCTGCTGATGACCTAACATGCTGCTGATGACCTAACATGCTGCTGATGACCTAACATGCTGCTGCTGATGACCTAACATGCTGCTGATGACCTAACATGCTGCTGATGACCTAACATTATGCTGCTGATGACCTAACATGCTGCTGATGACCTAACATGCTGCTGATGACCTAACATGCTGCTGCTGATGACCTAACATGCTGCTGATGACCAAACATGCTGCTGCTGATGACCTAACATGCTGCTGATGATGACCTAACATGCTGCTGATGACCTAACGTGCTGCTGCTGATGACCAAACATGCTGCTGCTGATGACCTAACATGCTGCTGCTGATGACCTAACATGCTGCTGCTGATGACCTAACATGCTGCTGCTGATGACCTAACATGCTGCTGATGATGACCTAACATGCTGCTGATGACCTAACGTGCTGCTGCTGATGACCTAACATGCTGCTGATGATGACCTAACATGCTGCTGATGACCTAACGTGCTGATGATGATGACCTAACATGCTGCTGATGACCTAACGTGCTGCTGCTGATGACCTAACATGCTGCTGATGATGACCTAACATGCTGCTGATGACCTAACATGCTGCTGATGATGACCTAACATGCTGCTGCTGACCTAACATGCTGCTGCTGATGACCTAACGTGCTGCTGATGATGACCTAACATGCTGCTGATGATGACCTAACGTGCTGCTGATGATGACCTAACGTGCTGATGATGACCTAACGTGCTGATGATGACCTAACATGCTGCTGATGATGACCTAACATGCTGCTGATGACCAAACATGCTGATGATGACCAAACGTGCTGATGATGACCTAACATGCTGCTGATGATGACCTAACATGCTGCTGATGACCAAACATGCTGATGATGACCAAACGTGCTGATGATGACCTAACATGCTGCTGATGATGACCTAACGTGCTGCTGATGATGACCTAACGTGCTGCTGATGATGACCTAACATGCTGCTGATGATGACCTAACGTGCTGCTGATGATGACCTAACGTGCTGATGATGACCTAACGTGCTGATGATGACCTAACATGCTGCTGATGATGACCTAACATGCTGCTGATGACCAAACATGCTGATGATGACCAAACGTGCTGCTGCTGATGACCTAACGTGCTGCTGATGACCTAACGTGCTGCTGCTGATGACCTAACGTGCTGCTGCTGATGACCTAACGTGCTGCTGCTGATGACCTAACATGCTGCTGATGACCAAACATGCTGATGATGACCTAACATGCTGCTGATGACATAACATGCTGCTGATGACCTAACATGCTGCTGATGATGACCTAACATGCTGCTGATGACCTAACGTGCTGCTGCTGATGACCTAACATGCTGCTGATGACCAAACATGCTGCTGATGATGACCTAACATGCTGCTGATGACCTAACATGCTGCTGATGATGACCTAACATGCTGCTGATGACCAAACATGCTGATGATGACCAAACATGCTGCTGCTGATGACCTAACGTGCTGCTGCTGATGACCTAACGTGCTGCTGATGACCTAACATGCTGCTGATGATGATCTAACGTGCTGCTGATGACCTAACATGCTGCTGATGACCTAACATGCTGCTGATAACCTAACGTGCTGCTGCTGATGACCTAACGTGCTGCTGCTGATGACCTAACATGCTGCTGATGATGACCTAACATGCTGCTGATGATGACCTAACGTGCTGCTGCTGATAACCTAACGTGCTGATGATGACCTAACATGCTGCTGATGACCTAACATGCTGCTGCTGATGACCTAACATGCTGCTGATGATGACCTAACGTGCTGCTGATGATGACCTAACGTGCTGCTGATGACCTAACGTGCTGCTGATGATGATCTAACGTGCTGCTGATGACCTAACATGCTGCTGATGACCTAACATGCTGCTGATGACCTAACATGCTGCTGATGACCTAACATGCTGCTGATGATGACCTAACATGCTGCTGATGACCAAACATGCTGATGATGACCAAACATGCTGCTGCTGATGACCTAACGTGCTGCTGCTGATGACCTAACGTGCTGCTGATGACCTAACGTGCTGCTGATGATGATCTAACGTGCTGCTGATGACCTAACATGCTGCTGATGACCTAACATGCTGCTGATGACCTAACATGCTGCTGATGACCTAACATGCTGCTGATGATGACCTAACATGCTGATGATAACCTAACGTGCTGATGATGATGACCTAACATGCTGCTGCTGATGACCTAACGTGCTGCTGATGATGACCTAACATGCTGCTGCTGATGATGACCTAACGTGCTGCTGCTGATGACCTAACATGCTGCTGATGATGACCTAACATGCTGCTGATGATGACCTAACGTGCTGCTGCTGATAACCTAACGTGCTGATGATGACCTAACATGCTGCTGATGACCAAAAATGCTGCTGATGATGACCTAACATGCTGCTGATGACCTAACATGCTGCTGATGACCTAACATGCTGCTGATGACCTAACATGCTGCTGATGATGACCTAACATGCTGCTGATGACCAAACATGCTGATGATGACCAAACATGCTGCTGCTGATGACCTAACGTGCTGCTGCTGATGACCTAACGTGCTGCTGATGACCTAACGTGCTGCTGATGATGATCTAACGTGCTGCTGATGACCTAACATGCTGCTGATGACCTAACATGCTGCTGATGACCTAACATGCTGCTGATGATGACCTAACATGCTGATGATAACCTAACGTGCTGATGATGATGACCTAACATGCTGCTGCTGATGACCTAACGTGCTGCTGCTGATGACCTAACATGCTGCTGCTGATGATGACCTAACGTGCTGCTGATGATGACCTAACATGCTGCTGATGATGACCTAACGTGCTGCTGATGATGACCTAACGTGCTGATGATGACCTAACATGCTGATGATGATGACCTAACATGCTGCTGATGATGACCTAACATGCTGATGATGACCAAACGTGCTGCTGATGATGACCTAACATGCTGATGATGACCTAACATGCTGCTGATGATGACCTAACATGCTGATGATGACCTAACATGCTGCTGATGATGACCTAACATGCTGATGATGACCAAACGTGCTGCTGATGATGACCTAACATGCTGATGATGATGACCTAAAGTGCTGATGATGATTTACATTTAGTCATTTAGCAGACGCTCTTATCCAGAGCGACTTACAGTAAGTACAGGGACATTCCCCCGAGGCAAGTAGGGTTAAGTGCCCTTGCCCAAGGACACAACATCATTTTGCACGGCTGGGAATCGAACTGGCAACCTTCAGATTACTAGCCCGACTCCCTCACCGCTCAGCCATCTGATAACCCAGCAGCTGGTCTCCTGCTGATCTCCAGTTCTCTGGTCTCTCCTTGTTACAGATCTCCAGACATGTCCTGCTATTTGGTTCGGTCCACCAGATCTAGAGGTTTCATTGCCATGATGTTTCAAATCCCAGTACAGGAAGTTCAACCAAGAGACCGACCATGCTTGTTTCTGTATGAACCCACTGGAATGCGTTAACAAAGTGTAGCCCAATACACCGGCCACTGCTGTGAGTAGAGCAGCTGTAGCCCAGTACTCTGACCTCCCTGTCAGGCTCACCCTCTCACCTCCCTGCCAGGCTCACCCTCTCACCTCCCTGTCAGGCTCACCCTCTCACCTCCCTGCCAGGCTCACCCTCTCACCTCACTGTCAGGCTCACCCTCTCACCTCCCTGTCAGGCTCACCCTCTCACCTCCCTGTCAGGCTCACCCTCTCACCTCCCGGCCAGGCTCACCCTCTCACCTCCCTGTCAGGCTCACCCTCTCACCTCCCGGCCAGGCTCACCCTCTCACCTCCCTGTCAGGCTCACCCTCTCACCTCCCTGCCAGGCTCACCCTCTCACCTCCCTGTCAGGCTCACCCTCTCACCTCCCTGTCAGGCTCACCCTCTCACCTCCCTGCCAGGCTCACCCTCTCACCTCACTGTCAGGCTCACCCTCTCACCTCCCTGTCAGGCTCACCCTCTCACCTCCCGGCCAGGCTCACCCTCTCACCTCCCTGTCAGGCTCACCCTCTCACCTCCCGGCCAGGCTCACCCTCTCACCTCCCTGTCAGGCTCACCCTCTCACCTCCCTGTCAGGCTCACCCTCTCACCTCCCGGCCAGGCTCACCCTCTCACCTCCCGGTCAGGCTCACCCTCTCACCTCCCTGCCAGGCTCACCCTCTCACCTCCCTGTCAGGCTCACCCTCTCACCTCCCTGTCAGGCTCACCCTCTCACCTCCCTGCCAGGCTCACCCTCTCACCTCCCTGTCAGGCTCACCCTCTCACATCCCCGCCAGGCTCACCCTCTCACATCCCCGCCAGGCTCACCCTCTCACCTCCCCGTCAGGCTCACCCTCTCACCTCCCGGCCAGGCTCACCCTCTCACCTCCCTGCCAGGCTCACCCTCTCACCTCCCGGTCAGGCTCACCCTCTCACCTCCCGGCCAGGCTCACCCTCTCACCTCCCTGCCAGGCTCACCCTCTCACCTCCGTCAGGCTCACCCTCTCACCTCGCGGCCAGGCTCACCCTCTCACCTCCCTGCCAGGCTCACCCTCTCACCTCCCTGTCAGGCTCACCCTCTCACCTCCCTGCCAGGCTCACCCTCTCACCTCCCTGTCAGGCTCACCCTCTCACCTCCCTGCCAGGCTCACCCTCTCACCTCCCTGTCAGGCTCACCCTCTCACCTCCCTGCCAGGCTCACCCTCTCACCTCCCTGCCAGGCTCACCCTCTCACCTCCCTGTCAGGCTCACCCTCTCACCTCCCTGCCAGGCTCACCCTCTCACCTCCCTGCCAGGCTTATCCATGTGTGCATGTGTGCCCACAGAGCAGCTCCAGATGTGCACGTCCTCTCTCACTCTCTATCTATCTATCTCTCTGTCTATCTCTCTCTATCTCCCAATCTCTCTCTCCTCGTCTCTATCTCTCTCTTCTTCTCTCCATGTCTCAATCTCTCCTCTCTCTCTCTTCTCTATTTCTCCTTCTCTGTCTCCTCTCTCTTATCTCTATCTGCTGAACGTGCCGGACTCCACCTGCAGGTGGATCACAGACTTCCTGTCTGACAGGAAGCAGTGCGTTAAGCTGGGTCTCTGACTCCTGGTCCATCAGCACCAGATCTCCTCAGGGCTGCGTCCTTTCCCCTCTGCTCTTCTCCCTGTACACCAACAGCTGCACCTCCAGTTTGCAGACGACACCACCCTTAATTGGCTCATCTCTGGTGGGGATAAGTCTGACTATAGGTGGGAAGCTGACAACCTGGTGTAGCCAGAACAACCTAGAGCTCAATGCTCTTAAGACAGTGGAGATGTTTGTGGACTTCAGGAAGAACACAGCCCCACTCACCCCCATCACCCTGTGCAACTCCCCAGTCAACACTGTGGAATCTTTCTGCTTCCTGGGTACTATCCTCTCCCAGGACCTCAAGTGGGAACTGAACATCAGCTCCCTCACCAAGAAAGCACAACAGAGGATGTACTTCCTGCGGCAACTGAAGAAATTCAACCTGCCAAAGACAATGATGTTGCACTTCTACACAGCCATCATTGAGTCCATCCTCACCTCCTCCATCACCATCTGGTACGCTGCTGCCACTGCCAAGGACAAGAGCTGACTGCAGCGTATCATCCGCACAGCTGAGAAGGTGATCGGCTGCAATCTGCCTACCATTGAGGACCTGCACACCTTGAGGACCCTGAGGCGAGCAAGGATGATTGTGGCCAACTCCTCCCACCCTGGACACACTCTGCTCCAGCCACTCCCCTGCGGCAGAAGGCTGCGGTCCATCAGGACCAAAACCTCACGCCACAAGAACAGTTTCTTTCCATCTGCTACTGGCCTCTTCAACAAGGCCAAGGACTCCCACTGACATTTAACTTATCTACTACAGGTCCATCCGATACCGGTTGCACTATGCACAAGCCACCTTGTTCTCTTTAGCACCTTATTCTTATTTGTATATATATTTTATATTGAATTGTAATTTTTTTTCGATTGTTTAGTTCTTAGAATTAGTTAGAATATTCAATTTTTTACTTTTAATTCAAGATCCGTATATGTTTATTGTTTGCACCTTCCTGCCAAAGTAAATTCTGTGTTTGTGTAAACCTACATGGCGAATAAACCTACATGGCGAAGAAACCTACAAATTCTGATTCTGATCTCTACTTTTTCTCTCCTTCCCTATCTCTCTTTCACACGCAATCTATTTTTTCCTAAATTTCTCTTTATCTTTCTGTCTTTCTCTCTATCTCTCCTCTCTCTTTGTCCATCTCTTTCTTTTTCCCCTCTTTTTCCCCCTCTCCCACTTTCAACAGTAGCAAGTTTCCCGGTCCCTTCCTACATCCACCAAGTCGAACAATGGATTTTGGTGTTTCAAAACCCATTGACACTTCCCTGCTGTATGACTATGTTAACCCTTGTGCTGCCTTCGGGTCACGTGACCCAAAGGTTCATAACGAATCATCGTTGTGTTTACCCAATTTTACCCCATACAAAAACAAATAAAAATCATTTTCTTTTAACCTTTGCAATGTGGGGGGTCTGAGACAGCCCAACGGTTAAAAGAAAATGCTTCACTTTGTTTTTGTATGCTGTAAAGTTGTCGCAATACGACGGTGGGTCACAATGACTGATGGGTCAGAATGACCCGAAGATAACACAAGGGTTAAGCTTGTGTTCTGCTCCTCTCTTTCACCAACCGTCTCTGGAGGAGGGGATTCCTCACTGAATTGCTCCTCCCAAGGTTTCTTCAATTTTTTCTCCTGTAGTGAGTTTTTCTGGGAGTTTTTCCTTGTCTTCCCTGAGGGTTTAGGTTGGTTGAGGGGTAGTTCTATGGGTGTATGTGAAGCCCTCTGTGACATGCTTACGTGTAAAAAGGGCTATACAAATAAATGTTGAAATGTTGATTTAGCCTCTCCCCCCCATCCATGTGCTAGCTTTCCAATCCTTTTTAGGTGAAATAATCTGCGATGTAGGATGGAGGATAGTGGGGGAGGATAAGGGAGGAGGAGAGGGAGGAGCAGAGGGGGGAGGAGAGGGGGAGTAGAGGGGGGAGCAGAGGGGGAGCAGAGGGGGGGAGCAGAGGGGGGAGGAGAGGGGGAGGACAACGTATCTGGCTGTCTGTTACTGGCTCATGTACTTTATCATAGGCTAACCCTAACCGTATACTTCATCATGTTACTGGCTCATGGGTTAGGCTAACCCTGAACTTCATCACTGTGATGAAACCCACCAGTCAGCATAAACACAAGTTTACTGTGTACACACAAAAATATGCACACACACACCCATTCACACGTGTAGACATGTGAATGCACACACACACCCACACACGTGTAGACATCGGAATGCACGCACACTCTCTCACTCACACCGCCCCGGGACGTTCATTGCCAGAGCTGTTCCTCAGGCCCTGGGCCGCTGGAACTCCCGGACCAGGGGCCAGAGGAGAGGCCCCAGAACCTTCTGGACCTGCTGAACACCACCGAGGGCCAGAGGAGAGGCCCCAGAACCTTCTGGACCTGCTGAACACCACCGAGGGCCAGGGGAGAGGCCCCAGAACCTTCTGGACCTGCTGAACACCACCGAAGTCCAGAGGAGAGGCCCCAGAACCTTCTGGACCTGCTGAACACCACCGAGGGCCAGAGGAGAGGCCCCAGAACCTTCTGGACCTGCTGAACACCACCGAGGGCCAGGGGAGAGGCCCCAGAACCTTCTGGACCTGCTGAACACCACCGAAGTCCAGAGGAGAGGCCCCAGAACCTTCTGGACCTGCTGAACACCACCAAGGGTCAGAGGAGAGGCCCCAGAACCTTCTGGACCTGCTGAACACCACCGAAGTCCAGAGGAGAGGCCCCAGAACCTTCTGGACCTGCTGAACACCACCGAGGGCCAGAGGAGAGGCCCCAGAACCTTCTGGACCTGCTGAACACCACCGAGGGCCAGGGGAGAGGCCCCAGAACCTTCTGGACCTGCTGAACACCACCAAGGGTCAGAGGAGAGGCCCCAGAACCTTCTGGACCTGCTGAACACCACCGAGGTCCAGAGGAGAGGCCCCAGAACCTTCTGGACCTGCTGAACACCACCGAGGGTCAGAGGAGAGGCCCCAGAACCTTCTGGACCTGCTGAACACCACCGAGGGCCAGAGGAGAGGCCCCAGAACCTTCTGGACCTGCTGAACGCCACCGAGGGCCAGAGGAGAGGCCCCAGAACCTTCTGGACCTGCTGAACACCACCGAGGGTCAGAGGAGAGGCCCCAGAACCTTCTGGACCTGCTGAACACCACCGAGGGTCAGAGGAGAGGCCCCTGAACCTTCTGGACCTGCTGAACACCACCGAGGGTCAGGGACTGACACACACACACAATGCTGGACACATTACATCTAGATTTTTAATGAGACTTAATCAACACATATAACTGGACATTGTAATATAATTGACTTTAAACTGATTCAAATTACATTTTCCATCTTGTAGATGGAACAGCATCTTTAGTTAAAGCAAACAAATGGTAAACGGTAAATGGACTGCATTTATATAGTGTGTTTTCTACCTTAGCAGCACTCAAAGCGCTTTACATTTTGCCTCTCATTCACCCATTCATACTCACACTCACACATACCGACGGCAGCGAGCTGTCGTGCAAGGCACCGGCCTGCCCATCGGGAGCAACTTGGGGTTCAGAGTCTTGCTCAAGGATACTTCGGCACATGGCCTGGGAGGAGTCGGGGATCGAACCGCCAACCTTGCGATTAACAGACGACCCTCTCTACCCGAGCCACAGCCGCCCCGACAACAAAAGAATATTGTCCCTCTGACTCGCCAGCATCAAAGCTCAAATAATCATAAAGGCACTTATATAGTTTTCATACACTGTGTGTGCCGACCAACGACAATAAAAAACATTTGCGACACTCAAAATCAAAATGTGTTTTTGGCGTTTTTGTGTTGCATCATATAGACCTGAGAGCAGAACATACGAGTAAGAAGTAGTGAGCAGGGGAGAGGGGTGAGAGGAGGGAGACATGGGGGAGAGGGGGAGACATGGGGGAGAGGGGTGAGAGGAGGGAGACATGGGGGAGAAGGGTGAGACAGGGATGAGACAGAGGGAGACAGGGGTGAGACAGGGGGGAGAGGGGTGAAACGGGTGAGACAGTGGGGATACAGGAGCGAGACAGGGGTGAGACAGGAGTGAGACAGGGGGAGACAGGAGTGAGACAGGGGGAGACAGGAGTGAGACAGGGGAGATACATGAGTGAGACAGGAGTGAGACAGGGGGGAGAGGAGGGAGACATGGGGGAGAGGAGGGAGACATGGGGGAGAGGGGTGAGAGGAGGGAGACATGGGGGAGAAGGGTGAGAGGAGGGAGACATGGGGGAGAAGGGTGAGACAGGGATGAGACAGAGGGAGACAGGGGTGAGACAGGGGAGAGAGGGGTGAAACGGGTGAGACAGTGGGGATACAGGAGCGAGACAGGGGGGAGACAGGAGTGAGACAGGGGGAGACAGGAGTGAGACAGGGGGAGACAGGAGTGAGACAGGGGAGATACATGAGTGAGACAGGAGTGAGACTGGGAGACAGGAGTGCGACAGGGGGAGACAGGAGTGAGACGGGAGTGAGACATGGGTGATACAGCAGTGAGACAGGGTGATACATGAGTGAGACAGGGGAGACATGGGGAGACAGGAGTGAGACATGGGGAGACATGAGTGAGACAGGGGAGATACAGGGGGATACAGGAGTGAGACAGGGGGGATACAGGAGTGAGACAGAGGTGCGACAGGGGGGAGAGGGGTGAAACGGGTGAGACAGTGGGGATACAGGAGCGAGACAGGGGGGAGACAGGAGTGAGACAGGGGGAGACAGGAGTGAGACAGGGGGAGACAGGAGTGAGACAGGGGAGATACATGAGTGAGACAGGAGTGAGACAGGGGGGAGACAGGAGTGAGACAGGGGGAGACAGGAGTGAGACAGGGGGAGAGGGGGGAGAGGAGGGAGACATGGGGGAGAGGAGGGAGACATGGGGGAGAGGAGGGAGACATGGGGGAGAGGGGTGAGAGGAGGGAGACATGGGGGAGAGAAGGGAGAGGAGGGAGACATGGGGGAGAGGGGTGAGAAGAGGGAGACATGGGGGAGAGGGGTGAGATGAGGGAGACATGGCGGAGAAGGGTGAGAGGAGGGAGACATGGGGGAGAAGGGTGAGACAGGGATGAGACAGAGGGAGACAGGGGTGAGACAGGGGGGAGAGGGGTGAAACGGGTGAGACAGTGGGGATACAGGAGCGAGACAGGGGGGAGACAGGAGTGAGACAGGGGGAGACAGGAGTGAGACAGGGGAGATACATGAGTGAGACAGGAGTGAGACTGGGAGACAGGAGTGCGACAGGGGGAGACAGGAGTGAGACAGGAGTGAGACATGGGTGATACAGCAGTGAGACAGGGTGATACAGGAGTGAGACATGGGGAGACATGAGTGAGACAGGGGAGATACAGGGGGATACAGGAGTGAGACAGGGGGGATACAGGAGTGAGACAGAGGTGCGACAGGGGCGAGAAAGAGGGAGACAGGGGTGAGACAGGGGGCGTCTATTGACTGTTGCAGTCTCGGCAGAGGATCTTGTCTCCGTCGGGGAAGAATCCAGCCCCAACTAGGGACCCGTGGCAGAGGGAGCAGTGGAAGCAGGCCTGGTGCCACTGCCGCTCCTCAAACGAGATGTACTTCCCCCCGCCGAACCCTGCAGCCAAAGGACAGCTATGTCACTCACCCCTCTCTATTAACACCTGTTGCTAGGTAATTAACAGGTATTGCTAGGTGATTAATAGGTATTGCTAGGTGATTAACAGGTGTTGTTAGGTAATTAGCATGTGTTGCTAGGTGATTACCAGGTGTTGCTAGGTGATTAATAGGTATTGCTAGGTGATTAACAGGTGTTGCTAGGTGATTAACAGGTGTTGTTAGGTAATTAGCATTTGTTGCTAGGTGATTACCAGGTGTTGCTAGGTGATGGCGGCAGGCCTACCTGTGATTGGCTTAGCGCAGGCCTCACACTTCTTGGCGTAGAGGCTACTGAAGCACTGCAGGCAGTAGGGGCTGTCGTCCCGGGAGGTGAAGTGCTGTCCGGCCAGCTGTACCTGGCAGCCCGCACACACAAAACACTCCCGGTGCCATGGCTCGTCCCGGTAGGTCACCCCGCCTTTAGCCAGGGTCTGGACACAGAGGAGCAAAGACCCATCCTTTAGCCAGGGTCTGGACACAGAGGAGCAAAGACCCATCCTTTAGCCAGGGTCTGGACACAGAGGAGCAAAGACCCATCCTTTAGCCAGGGTCTGGACACAGAGGA
The DNA here is from genome assembly GCF_963692335.1 of Osmerus eperlanus. Lineage (NCBI taxonomy): Eukaryota > Metazoa > Chordata > Actinopteri > Osmeriformes > Osmeridae > Osmerus > Osmerus eperlanus. The sequence goes on from NC_085024.1 coordinate 706,988, forward strand.
GCAAAGACCCATCCTTTAGCCAGGGTCTGGACACAGGGGAGCAAAGACCCATCCAGAGCAGGTCAGCCTGGTGGAAGTCATGACAATAGTTCCGTGTGTTGGTCCAGCTCACCTGTACCCTGCCCAGGTCTCATCCTCCTCCTTCTCCCCCTCTTCCTCTCATCCTCCTCCCATTCCTCTCCCTTTGCTTACCTCCCTCCCTCCCTCCCCTACCTGTTTGCAGCGCGTGCAGCGTGGAGCTAGCTTGTCCTCATAGCAGGCCACGCAGTAGTGCTCCTCCTTGTCCGGGATGAAAGACTTGGCGCCGATTGGCTGCTCACAGCTGTGGCACACGAAGCACGCCTCGTGCCATGTAGAGCCCCCATACTCCAGCTTCCTGGTGCCTGGGGGGCGGGAAGGGGAAAGAGACGGGAGAGGGAGTGAGTACAGTAGACAGGGAGAAAGGGAGGGGGTAGAGAGAGACAGGAGCAGGGAGGGGGTAGAGAGAGAGACAGGAGCAGGGAGGGGGTAGAGAGAGACAGGAGCAGGGAGGGGGTAGAGAGAGACAGGAGCAGGGAGGGGTTAGAGAGAGACAGGAGCAGGGAGGGGTTAGAGAGAGACAGGAGCAGGGAGGGGGTAGAGAGAGACAGGAGCAGGGAGGGGTTAGAGAGAGAGACAGGAGCAGGGAGGGGGTAGAGAGAGAGACAGGAGCAGGGAGGGGGTAGAGAGAGACAGGAGCAGGGAGGGGGTAGAGAGAGACAGGAGCAGGGAGGGGGTAGAGAGAGAGACAGGAGCAGGGAGGGGGTAGAGAGAGACAGGAGCAGGGAGGGGGTAGAGAGAGACAGGAGCAGGGAGGGGGTAGAGAGAGAGACAGGAGCAGGGAGGGGGTAGAGAGAGACAGGAGCAGGGAGGGGGTAGAGAGAGACAGGAGCAGGGAGGGGGTAGAGAGAGACAGGAGCAGGGAGGGGGGAGAGAGAGAGACAGGAGCAGGGAGGGGGTAGAGAGAGACAGGAGCAGGGAGGGGGTAGAGAGAGACATGAGCAGGGAGGGGTTAGAGAGAGACAGGAGCAGGGAGGGGGTAGAGAGAGACAGGAGCAGGGAGGGGGTAGAGAGAGAGACAGGAGCAGGGAGGGGGTAGAGAGAGACAGGAGCAGGGAGGGGGTAGAGAGAGACAGGAGCAGGGAGGGGGTAGAGAGAGACAGGAGCAGGGAGGGGGTAGAGAGAGAGACAGGAGCAGGGAGGGGGTAGAGAGAGACAGGAGCAGGGAGGGGGTAGAGAGAGACAGGAGCAGGGAGGGGGTAGAGAGAGAGACAGGAGCAGGGAGGGGGTAGAGAGAGACAGGAGCAGGGAGGGGGTAGAGAGAGACAGGAGCAGGGAGGGGGTAGAGAGAGACAGGAGCAGGGAGGGGGGAGAGAGAGAGACAGGAGCAGGGAGGGGTTAGAGAGAGACAGGAGCAGGGAGGGGGTAGAGAGAGACATGAGCAGGGAGGGGTTAGAGAGAGACAGGAGCAGGGAGGGGGTAGAGAGAGACAGGAGCAGGGAGGGGGTAGAGAGAGAGACAGGAGCAGGGAGGGGGTAGAGAGAGACAGGAGCAGGGAGGGGGTAGAGAGAGACAGGAGCAGGGAGGGGGTAGAGAGAGACAGGAGCAGGGAGGGGGTAGAGAGAGACAGGAGCAGGGAGGGGTTAGAGAGAGACAGGAGCAGGGAGGGGGTAGAGAGAGACAGGAGCAGGGAGGGGTTAGAGAGAGAGACAGGAGCAGGGAGGGGTTAGAGAGAGACAGGAGCAGGGAGGGGGTAGAGAGAGACAGGAGCAGGGAGGGGGTAGAGAGAGAGACAGGAGCAGGGAGGGGGTAGAGAGAGACAGGAGCAGGGAGGGGGTAGAGAGAGACAGGAGCAGGGAGGGGTTAGAGAGAGAGACAGGAGCAGGGAGGGGGTAGAGAGAGAGACAGGAGCAGGGAGGGGGGAGTGTTAGGGTTAACCCTAACCCATGTAACGTTTAATGGCCACGGCTCCAAAGACTCTTGATCACACATCACTCATAAGGTTTCCAGGTACAAACATAATCCCCGACTAACAGACCCCTTCTACAATATACTATATCCTCCTTTTCCAAGTAAGATAGTCCCCTTTGACTGAATAACTGGACCTCAAAACAATTTCAGCAAATGACATTGGTCACAAACAACCATACTTTTTTGGGTGTGCTCAAGCCTTCGGCGAGAGCACAACCTTTGTTCTCTCACATATATATTATTGTGAGAATGCTGTTAAGCATTCTCACTATTGCTTTTCAACTTCTCAGTTCTTCCGCCGTTTTTTGGCCTTTAACTCGTTCTGCATACTTTAACCGATTCCTACAACTTTTGTATCAAAACGTTCAGCTCCTTCAGGAGATGATGGCTATGACTTTTGGTATTTCTCACTTTTATACTTTTTAAGACATTAAGGTTTTTGTGCAAATTATTCTCCCATTAAAAGTAATGGTAAATCCTTTCAAATCATTAAAAAGCTTCCTCCTCTTTCAAACGTAACTACTTCAGCTTACCTTCAGCTAGAGACACCATTCAACCTTTAAAATGTTCACAAGACATTCAGCTATTCCCAAATGATTCAGCTTTTTCAAATGTTCAGCCAATTTTGAATTATGACAGTTTGAAATACATTAAAATGTTTGCTCCTTCTTGATTTTTATGACTCACTCACACATTTTTGAAATTCATTTCAGCTTGCGGGTATTTTCTCATTTCTCACTTTTATACTTTTTAAAATATAAAGGTTTTTGTGCAAATTATTCTCCCTTTAAAAGTAATGGTAAATCCTTTCAAATCATTGTTGGAATGCTGCTCCAGCCCCTTTAAAAAATACCTTTTGGTTGCTTTGAAGCTTCAGCTTATAACTTTCTACTAAATTTTCACTATTTTCAGCTTTTTTAGCATGGTCAGCTATCCCCATTCAGGTTTTCAGCATTCTCACTGCTGTTTCGCAGGAACAGCCTTTTCTAGTTATTGGTGGCCAAGCCGCGAAGCGGCGAAGCCACTTAAGTGTTTCTACCTTTTCTTATTGGTGGCCAAGCCGCGAAGCGCCGAAGCCACTTAAGTGTTTCTACCTTTTCTTATTATTATTACACTTCTTCTGCCATTGGAGTCTATGGCAGCCCCTAGAACCGTATGGTAAAAAGTTGTGAAATTTGGCACACTCATTAAGCACAGTCCCCTCTTTATATTCACCAAGTTTCATGTCTCCCATTGGAGCACTCTAGCGCCACCAACGGGTCAAAGTTGGACTTGTGTTTACACACGTAACTTTTGAACCGTATGACCGATTTTCAAAAATGAGGTACCATTGGATTCCCTGGGTCAAGACGAGTTCAACACACCCTATGACGTCAATTTCCGGTTATATAGATTTTCCGCCATTTCCGGTTTTATCGAAAACCTTTGAAAGCCTACTCCTCCTACAATTTTTCTTTAATCTTCCCCAGAATTGGCACACATCATCGTCAGAGCAACCCTCACAGAAGTTATCCAAAGATTTTTGATTTTCAAAACCGTTTGTCCGGTACAGCCAATCAAAATCGGCAGCAAAGACACCAAACAGGAAGTTGGGTCATATCTCAGCCAATCCTTGAGAAATCAACACCAAACTTGGTATGATGACTCGGAACCCTCATCTGAGGATGTCCAAACAATTTGGTGTCATGTGATCACTGGGCGTGGCCGCAGGATGCAAAAATGTGTTTTGGCCAATAACTGTTGATTCGTTTGCCTTTATTAAGTGATTCCTTTGTCTCATGATATCTTGGGACATCCCGTGTGTGACACATGATAACTTGTGATAACAGCGGAATTGATGCGGCCGCCATTTTGAATTACTGAAAAAACATTTTTTCTGTACTCCTCCTACAAATGTTTTCCAATCTTCACCAAATTTGGCAGAGATCATCTTCAGACCAAGCCTCACAAAAGCCATCATATGTTTTTTGGATTTTCAAAACCGTTTGCCCGGTACGGCCAATCAAAATGTGCCGTTAAGCCAGCAAACAGGAAGTTGGGTCGTATCTCAGCAAATCTTTGATGGATTCACACCAAACTTGTTGTGTGTACTCGTAACCCTCTTCTGAGGATGTACAACATGTTTTATGGGTCATTCGATTGCTTGGCCACCTCATTGCTGCTTGCAGCTATATATATATATTTTTTTTATTTCTTTTTGCCCCCCTAAAACTCAGTCAATATTTGGCCTACATAGACAACGTAGGTGTCAAAAGTTTCGTCTTGGTAGCGATTGAGTTGCTTGTATTGGGATTTACGTTCCGTTGCACGGTTTAAGTAGAAATTACGTTTTTGTGTCGAAAAGTGAAGCTAACGTTGGCTAACTTGCTAACCACAGTCAATGACGCTACTTACGTCACTAACGTCACGAAAACTCGCGTGACTACCTCTAGCAGAATATTAGTTTAGCAGCTCGTTAACTTCTGGGAGATAGCTAGGCTAACTATAGCTTTACTGCAAGGCAGCTGCAGAAACGCCACAAGCAAAGAGGCCAGGTGATAACTATTTACTAATTTTACTTTGTGATATGACACACAATTGTGATGTGTAATGTACAATATAAGATGATATTATTAAGGAAGTACATCTACTTTCGGAAACAGTAGTCTACTATTTCACTGAAGTATTAGCATCATGACATTAACGCAATCGCTACCAAGACGAACACAGCAGTAGTCTACTGCTGTACCGTAGTAGTACAATTTACCGGGGCAGCTTCTCCACACAGGGCTATATCGCATTTTGCGTTGTTACTGACAATGATCGCTACCAGTGAGCTTTTTATGAATGAGCGATTTTCCACTAAATAAATGTCAAGCTTATTTACGTTTTGGGGGGCATATTTTCAGTTAGCAGATGGTACTGTTTGAATCGTGATTCCATCTTCTACTGCCGGGTAACGTCGTAGAATAATCTTCAAAGGGGGTTCTTTATTAATGAATGAATGCAATGAGTAGGCTAAATGCCTGAAAATATCATGAGAAGGGAAAAACTTAAAATGACGTTTAAGTCATAGAGATTAGGTCAATTTTTACACCGGTCGGCCCAATTTATTCGTTTTGTTTCAACGATGAGGCTGCCACTTGCAGGGGAAATGAGAAGACATCTATTTCATTCTACACTTCACTCGTATTTTCAGTTATAAATGAGCAGCAAAAAAAAAAATGCTTTTAAATCTATGTCATCTTTATAAATAATAAGTATGCATTTTTATATAAAATATACAGAAATATCAGTTGTAAAAATGTCATTCAAAAACGGACCCCTGTGCAACCGACGCAAGCAAGCACACCCTACAATTTCCCCAGATATTGTACCCTCTCTAGTTTATGCATACAATATGACCTGAGAAACACAAACTGATTTGCATAAAACTCATATCTGTTTTAACTAATATTATTCAGTTAACTAACATTAACTTAAACTTAACCCATCAGCAGGTCACAATCATCAGCATTAGCTCACAGAAGCTGCCTGTGCTCTCTTCACAGGCAGGTGCACTCTGGTCTTGCTGTGGGCTGAGAGGTGGTTCTGAGTCCTCCGTTGGTAAGGCTTCTGGCTATTCAACTAGCTCAGACTCAACATCTCTCTGCAGACTTGGGTGGATTCTCCTTAGATGCCACCTGTTTCTCCTGAAAGTGACACCACTGGGGGTTTGCACATCATATGCACGCGGATCCCCTCTTTTGCTTATGACTGTTGCTGGTTCCCATCCATGTTGTGTTGTCATATGAACTGTGGTACCAGGAGTGAACTCAGGCAGTACAGCGTCTAGAGTAGAGGCCTGTGGAACACACCAGTACAGAGTCTAGATTAGAGGCCTGTGGAACACACCAGTACAGCGTCTAGAGTACAGGCCTGTGGAACACACCACTACAGCGTCTAGAGTAGAGGCCTGTGGAACACACCAGTACAGCGTCTAGAGTAGAGGCCTGTGGAACACACCAGTACAGAGTCTAGAGTAGAGGCCTGTGGAACACACCAGTACAGCGTCTAGAGTAGAGGCCTGTGGAACACACCAGTACAGTGTCTAGAGTGGAGGCCTGTGGAACACACCAGTACAGTGTCTAGAGTAGAGGCCTGTGGAACACACCAGTACAGCGTCTAGAGTAGAGGCCTGTGGAACACACCAGTACAGCGTCTAGAGTAGAGGCCTGTGGAACACACCAGTACAGTGTCTAGAGTAGAGGCCTGTGGAACACACCAGTACAGAGTCTAGAGTAGAGGCCTGTGGAACACACCAGTACAGCGTCTAGAGTAGAGGCCTGTGGAACACACCAGTACAGCGTCTAGAGTAGAGGCCTGTGGAACACACCAGTACAGCGTCTAGAGTAGAGGCCTGTGGAACACACCAGTACAGCGTCTAGAGTAGAGGCCTGTGGAACACACCAGTACAGCGTCTAGAGTAGAGGCCTGTGGAACACACCAGTACAGAGTCTAGAGTAGAGGCCTGTGGAACACACCAGTACAGCGTCTAGAGTAGAGGCCTGTGGAACACACCAGTACAGCGTCTAGAGTAAAGGCCTGTGGAACACACCAGTACAGCGTCTAGAGTAGAGAGGCCTGTGGAACACACCAGTACAGCGTCTAGAGTAGAGGCCTGTGGAACACACCAGTACAGCGTCTAGAGTAGAGGCCTGTGGAACACACCAGTACAGCGTCTAGAGTAGAGGCCTGTGGAACACACCAGTACAGCATCTAGAGTAGAGAGGCCTGTGGAACACACCAGTACAGAGTCTAGAGTAGAGAGGCCTGTGGAACACACCAGTACAGCGTCTAGAGTAGAGGCCTGTGGAACACACCAGTACAGAGTCTAGAGTAGAGAGGCCTGTGGAACACACCAGTACAGCGTCTAGAGTAGAGGCCTGTGGAACACACCAGTACAGCGTCTAGAGTAGAGGCCTGTGGAACACACCAGTACAGCGTCTAGAGTAGAGGCCTGTGGAACACACCAGTACAGCGTCTAGAGTAGAGGCCTGTGGAACACACCAGTACAGCGTCTAGAGTAGAGGCCTGTGGAACACACCAGTACAGCGTCTAGAGTAGAGGCCTGTGGAACACACCAGTACAGCGTCTAGAGTAGAGGCCTGTGGAACACACCACTACAGCGTCTAGAGTAGAGGCCTGTGGAACACACCAGTACAGCGTCTAGAGTAGAGGCCTGTGGAACACACCAGTACAGCGTCTAGAGTAGAGGCCTGTGGAACACACCAGTACAGCGTCTAGAGTAGAGGCCTGTGGAACACACCAGTACAGCGTCTAGAGTAGAGGCCTGTGGAACACACCAGTACAGCGTCTAGAGTAGGGGCCTGTGGAACACACCAGTACAGCGTCTAGAGTAGAGGCCTGTGGAACACACCAGTACAGCGTCTAGAGTAGAGGCCTGTGGAACACACCAGTACAGCGTCTAGAGTAGAGGCCTGTGGAACACACCAGTACAGCGTCTAGAGTAGAGGCCTGTGGAACACACCAGTACAGCGTCTAGAGTAGAGGCCTGTGGAACACACCAGTACAGCGTCTAGAGTAGAGGCCTGTGGAACACACCAGTACAGCGTCTAGAGTAGAGGCCTGTGGAACACACCAGTACAGCGTCTAGAGTAGAGGCCTGTGGAACACACCAGTACAGCGTCTAGAGTAGAGGCCTGTGGAACACACCAGTACAGCGTCTAGAGTAGAGGCCTGTGGAACACACCAGTACAGTGTCTAGAGTAGAGGCCTGTGGAACACACCAGTACAGCGTCTAGAGTAGAGGCCTGTGGAACACACCAGTACAGCGTCAAGAGTAGAGAGGCCTGTGGAACACACCAGTACAGCGTCTAGAGTAGAGAGGCCTGTGGAACACACCAGTACAGCGTCTAGAGTAGAGGCCTGTGGAACACACCAGTACAGAGTCTAGAGTAGAGGCCTGTGGAACACACCAGTACAGCGTCTAGAGTAGAGGCCTGTGGAACACACCAGTACAGCGTCTAGAGTAGAGAGGCCTGTGGAACGCACCAGTACAGCGTCTAGAGTAGAGAGGCCTGTGGAACACACCAGTACAGCGTCTAGAGTAGAGGCCTGTGGAACACACCAGTACAGCATCTAGAGTAGAGAGGCCTGTGGAACACACCAGTACAGCGTCTAGAGTAGAGAGGCCTGTGGAACACACCAGTACAGCGTCTAGAGTAAAGGCCTGTGGAACACACCAGTACAGCGTCTAGAGTAGAGGCCTGTGGAACACACCAGTACAGCGTCTAGAGTAGAGGCCTGTGGAACACACCAGTACAGCGTCTAGAGTAAAGGCCTGTGGAACACACCAGTACAGCGTCTAGAGTAGAGGCCTGTGGAACACACCAGTACAGCGTCTAGAGTAGAGGCCTGTGGAACACACCACTACAGCGTCTAGAGTAGAGGCCTGTGGAACACACCAGTACAGCGTCTAGAGTAGAGAGGCCTGTGGAACACACCAGTACAGCGTCTAGAGTAGAGGCCTGTGGAACACACCAGTACAGAGTCTAGATTAGAGGCCTGTGGAACACACCAGTACAGCGTCTAGAGTACAGGCCTGTGGAACACACCACTACAGCGTCTAGAGTAGAGGCCTGTGGAACACACCAGTACAGCGTCTAGAGTAGAGGCCTGTGGAACACACCAGTACAGAGTCTAGAGTAGAGGCCTGTGGAACACACCAGTACAGCGTCTAGAGTAGAGGCCTGTGGAACACACCAGTACAGTGTCTAGAGTGGAGGCCTGTGGAACACACCAGTACAGTGTCTAGAGTAGAGGCCTGTGGAACACACCAGTACAGCGTCTAGAGTAGAGGCCTGTGGAACACACCAGTACAGCGTCTAGAGTAGAGGCCTGTGGAACACACCAGTACAGTGTCTAGAGTAGAGGCCTGTGGAACACACCAGTACAGAGTCTAGAGTAGAGGCCTGTGGAACACACCAGTACAGCGTCTAGAGTAGAGGCCTGTGGAACACACCAGTACAGCGTCTAGAGTAGAGGCCTGTGGAACACACCAGTACAGCGTCTAGAGTAGAGGCCTGTGGAACACACCAGTACAGCGTCTAGAGTAGAGGCCTGTGGAACACACCAGTACAGCGTCTAGAGTAGAGGCCTGTGGAACACACCAGTACAGTGTCTAGAGTGGAGGCCTGTGGAACACACCAGTACAGTGTCTAGAGTAGAGGCCTGTGGAACACACCAGTACAGCGTCTAGAGTAGAGGCCTGTGGAACACACCAGTACAGCGTCTAGAGTAGAGGCCTGTGGAACACACCAGTACAGTGTCTAGAGTAGAGGCCTGTGGAACACACCAGTACAGCGTCTAGAGTAAAGGCCTGTGGAACACACCAGTACAGCGTCTAGAGTAGAGAGGCCTGTGGAACACACCAGTACAGCGTCTAGAGTAGAGGCCTGTGGAACACACCAGTACAGCGTCTAGAGTAGAGGCCTGTGGAACACACCAGTACAGCGTCTAGAGTAGAGGCCTGTGGAACACACCAGTACAGCATCTAGAGTAGAGAGGCCTGTGGAACACACCAGTACAGAGTCTAGAGTAGAGAGGCCTGTGGAACACACCAGTACAGCGTCTAGAGTAGAGGCCTGTGGAACACACCAGTACAGAGTCTAGAGTAGAGAGGCCTGTGGAACACACCAGTACAGCGTCTAGAGTAGAGGCCTGTGGAACACACCAGTACAGCGTCTAGAGTAGAGGCCTGTGGAACACACCAGTACAGCGTCTAGAGTAGAGGCCTGTGGAACACACCAGTACAGCGTCTAGAGTAGAGGCCTGTGGAACACACCAGTACAGCGTCTAGAGTAGAGGCCTGTGGAACACACCAGTACAGCGTCTAGAGTAGAGGCCTGTGGAACACACCAGTACAGCGTCTAGAGTAGAGGCCTGTGGAACACACCAGTACAGCGTCTAGAGTAGAGGCCTGTGGAACACACCAGTACAGCGTCTAGAGTAGAGGCCTGTGGAACACACCAGTACAGCGTCTAGAGTAGAGGCCTGTGGAACACACCAGTACAGCGTCTAGAGTAGAGGCCTGTGGAACACACCAGTACAGCGTCTAGAGTAGAGGCCTGTGGAACACACCAGTACAGCGTCTAGAGTAGAGGCCTGTGGAACACACCAGTACAGCGTCTAGAGTAGAGGCCTGTGGAACACACCAGTACAGCGTCTAGAGTAGAGGCCTGTGGAACACACCAGTACAGCGTCTAGAGTAGAGGCCTGTGGAACACACCAGTACAGCGTCTAGAGTAGAGGCCTGTGGAACACACCAGTACAGCGTCTAGAGTAGAGGCCTGTGGAACACACCAGTACAGCGTCTAGAGTAGAGGCCTGTGGAACACACCAGTACAGCGTCTAGAGTAGAGGCCTGTGGAACACACCAGTACAGCGTCTAGAGTAGAGGCCTGTGGAACACACCAGTACAGCGTCTAGAGTAGAGGCCTGTGGAACACACCAGTACAGCGTCTAGAGTAGAGGCCTGTGGAACACACCAGTACAGCGTCTAGAGTAGAGGCCTGTGGAACACACCAGTACAGCGTCTAGAGTAGAGGCCTGTGGAACACACCAGTACAGCGTCTAGAGTAGAGGCCTGTGGAACACACCAGTACAGCGTCAAGAGTAGAGAGGCCTGTGGAACACACCAGTACAGCGTCTAGAGTAGAGAGGCCTGTGGAACACACCAGTACAGCGTCTAGAGTAGAGGCCTGTGGAACACACCAGTACAGAGTCTAGAGTAGAGGCCTGTGGAACACACCAGTACAGCGTCTAGAGTAGAGGCCTGTGGAACACACCAGTACAGCGTCTAGAGTAGAGGCCTGTGGAACACACCAGTACAGCGTCTAGAGTAGAGGCCTGTGGAACACACCAGTACAGCGTCTAGAGTAGAGAGGCCTGTGGAACACACCAGTACAGCGTCTAGAGTAGAGAGGCCTGTGGAACACACCAGTACAGCGTCTAGAGTAGAGGCCTGTGGAACACACCAGTACAGCGTCTAGAGTAGAGGCCTGTGGAACACACCAGTACAGAGTCTAGAGTAGAGGCCTGTGGAACACACCAGTACAGCGTCTAGAGTAGAGGCCTGTGGAACACACCAGTACAGCGTCTAGAGTAAAGGCCTGTGGAACACACCAGTACAGCGTCTAGAGTAGAGGCCTGTGGAACACACCAGTACAGCGTCTAGAGTAGAGGCCTGTGGAACACACCAGTACAGCGTCTAGAGTAAAGGCCTGTGGAACACACCAGTACAGCGTCTAGAGTAGAGGCCTGTGGAACACACCAGTACAGCGTCTAGAGTAGAGGCCTGTGGAACACACCAGTACAGCGTCTAGAGTAGAGAGGCCTGTGGAACACACCAGTACAGCGTCTAGAGTAGAGGTCTGTGGAACACACCAGTACAGCGTCTAGAGTAGAGGCCTGTGGAACACACCAGTACAGCGTCTAGAGTAGAGAGGCCTGTGGAACGCACCAGTACAGCGTCTAGAGTAGAGAGGCCTGTGGAACACACCAGTACAGCGTCTAGAGTAGAGGCCTGTGGAACACACCAGTACAGCATCTAGAGTAGAGAGGCCTGTGGAACACACCAGTACAGCGTCTAGAGTAGAGAGGCCTGTGGAACACACCAGTACAGCGTCTAGAGTAAAGGCCTGTGGAACACACCAGTACAGCGTCTAGAGTAGAGGCCTGTGGAACACACCAGTACAGCGTCTAGAGTAGAGGTCTGTGGAACACACCAGTACAGCGTCTAGAGTAAAGGCCTGTGGAACACACCAGTACAGCGTCTAGAGTAGAGGCCTGTGGAACACACCAGTACAGCGTCTAGAGTAGAGGCCTGTGGAACACACCACTACAGCGTCTAGAGTAGAGGCCTGTGGAACACACCAGTACAGCGTCTAGAGTAGAGAGGCCTGTGGAACACACCAGTACAGCGTCTAGAGTAGAGGCCTGTGGAACACACCAGTACAGAGTCTAGATTAGAGGCCTGTGGAACACACCAGTACAGCGTCTAGAGTACAGGCCTGTGGAACACACCAGTACAGCGTCTAGAGTAGAGGCCTGTGGAACACACCAGTACAGCGTCTAGAGTAGAGGCCTGTGGAACACACCAGTACAGCGTCTAGAGTAAAGGCCTGTGGAACACACCAGTACAGCGTCTAGAGTAGAGGCCTGTGGAACACACCAGTACAGCGTCTAGAGTAGAGGCCTGTGGAACACACCAGTACAGCGTCTAGAGTAGAGAGGCCTGTGGAACACACCAGTACAGCGTCTAGAGTAGAGGTCTGTGGAACACACCAGTACAGCGTCTAGAGTAGAGGCCTGTGGAACACACCAGTACAGCGTCTAGAGTAGAGAGGCCTGTGGAACGCACCAGTACAGCGTCTAGAGTAGAGAGGCCTGTGGAACACACCAGTACAGCGTCTAGAGTAGAGGCCTGTGGAACACACCAGTACAGCATCTAGAGTAGAGAGGCCTGTGGAACACACCAGTACAGCGTCTAGAGTAGAGAGGCCTGTGGAACACACCAGTACAGCGTCTAGAGTAAAGGCCTGTGGAACACACCAGTACAGCGTCTAGAGTAGAGGCCTGTGGAACACACCAGTACAGCGTCTAGAGTAGAGGCCTGTGGAACACACCAGTACAGCGTCTAGAGTAAAGGCCTGTGGAACACACCAGTACAGCGTCTAGAGTAGAGGCCTGTGGAACACACCAGTACAGCGTCTAGAGTAGAGGCCTGTGGAACACACCACTACAGCGTCTAGAGTAGAGGCCTGTGGAACACACCAGTACAGCGTCTAGAGTAGAGAGGCCTGTGGAACACACCAGTACAGCGTCTAGAGTAGAGGCCTGTGGAACGCACCAGTACAGAGTCTAGATTAGAGGCCTGTGGAACACACCAGTACAGCGTCTAGAGTACAGGCCTGTGGAACACACCACTACAGCGTCTAGAGTAGAGGCCTGTGGAACACACCAGTACAGCGTCTAGAGTAGAGGCCTGTGGAACACACCAGTACAGAGTCTAGAGTAGAGGCCTGTGGAACACACCAGTACAGCGTCTAGAGTAGAGGCCTGTGGAACACACCAGTACAGCGTCTAGAGTAGAGGCCTGTGGAACACACCACTACAGCGTCTAGAGTAGAGGCCTGTGGAACACACCAGTACAGCGTCTAGAGTAGAGAGGCCTGTGGAACACACCAGTACAGCGTCTAGAGTAGAGGCCTGTGGAACGCACCAGTACAGAGTCTAGATTAGAGAGGCCTGTGGAACACACCAGTACAGCGTCTAGAGTAGAGGCCTGTGGAACACACCAGTACAGCATCTAGAGTAGAGAGGCCTGTGGAACACACCAGTACAGCGTCTAGAGTAGAGAGGCCTGTGGAACACACCAGTACAGCGTCTAGAGTAAAGGCCTGTGGAACACACCAGTACAGCGTCTAGAGTAGAGGCCTGTGGAACACACCAGTACAGCGTCTAGAGTAGAGGTCTGTGGAACACACCAGTACAGCGTCTAGAGTAAAGGCCTGTGGAACACACCAGTACAGCGTCTAGAGTAGAGGCCTGTGGAACACACCAGTACAGCGTCTAGAGTAGAGGCCTGTGGAACACACCACTACAGCGTCTAGAGTAGAGGCCTGTGGAACACACCAGTACAGCGTCTAGAGTAGAGAGGCCTGTGGAACACACCAGTACAGCGTCTAGAGTAGAGGCCTGTGGAACACACCAGTACAGAGTCTAGATTAGAGGCCTGTGGAACACACCAGTACAGCGTCTAGAGTACAGGCCTGTGGAACACACCAGTACAGCGTCTAGAGTAGAGGCCTGTGGAACACACCAGTACAGCGTCTAGAGTAGAGGCCTGTGGAACACACCAGTACAGCGTCTAGAGTAGAGGCCTGTGGAACACACCAGTACAGAGTCTAGAGTAGAGGCCTGTGGAACACACCAGTACAGCGTCTAGAGTAGAGGCCTGTGGAACACACCAGTACAGCGTCTAGAGTAAAGGCCTGTGGAACACACCAGTACAGCGTCTAGAGTAGAGAGGCCTGTGGAACACACCAGTACAGCGTCTAGAGTAGAGGCCTGTGGAACACACCAGTACAGCGTCTAGAGTAGAGGCCTGTGGAACACACCAGTACAGCGTCTAGAGTAGAGGCCTGTGGAACACACCAGTACAGCATCTAGAGTAGAGAGGCCTGTGGAACACACCAGTACAGAGTCTAGAGTAGAGAGGCCTGTGGAACACACCAGTACAGCGTCTAGAGTAGAGGCCTGTGGAACACACCAGTACAGAGTCTAGAGTAGAGAGGCCTGTGGAACACACCAGTACAGCGTCTAGAGTAGAGGCCTGTGGAACACACCAGTACAGCGTCTAGAGTAGAGGCCTGTGGAACACACCAGTACAGCGTCTAGAGTAGAGGCCTGTGGAACACACCAGTACAGCGTCTAGAGTAGAGGCCTGTGGAACACACCAGTACAGCGTCTAGAGTAGAGGCCTGTGGAACACACCAGTACAGCGTCTAGAGTAGAGGCCTGTGGAACACACCAGTACAGCGTCTAGAGTAGAGGCCTGTGGAACACACCAGTACAGCGTCTAGAGTAGAGGCCTGTGGAACACACCAGTACAGCGTCTAGAGTAGAGGCCTGTGGAACACACCAGTACAGCGTCTAGAGTAGAGGCCTGTGGAACACACCAGTACAGCGTCTAGAGTAGAGGCCTGTGGAACACACCAGTACAGCGTCTAGAGTAGAGGCCTGTGGAACACACCAGTACAGCGTCTAGAGTAGAGGCCTGTGGAACACACCAGTACAGCGTCTAGAGTAGAGGCCTGTGGAACACACCAGTACAGCGTCTAGAGTAGAGGCCTGTGGAACACACCAGTACAGCGTCTAGAGTAGAGGCCTGTGGAACACACCAGTACAGCGTCTAGAGTAGAGGCCTGTGGAACACACCAGTACAGCGTCTAGAGTAGAGGCCTGTGGAACACACCAGTACAGCGTCTAGAGTAGAGGCCTGTGGAACACACCAGTACAGCGTCTAGAGTAGAGGCCTGTGGAACACACCAGTACAGCGTCTAGAGTAGAGGCCTGTGGAACACACCAGTACAGCGTCTAGAGTAGAGGCCTGTGGAACACACCAGTACAGCGTCTAGAGTAGAGGCCTGTGGAACACACCAGTACAGCGTCTAGAGTAGAGAGGCCTGTGGAACACACCAGTACAGCGTCTAGAGTAGAGTTCTGTGGAACACACCAGTACAGCGTCTAGAGTAGAGGCCTGTGGAACACACCAGTACAGCGTCTAGAGTAGAGAGGCCTGTGGAACGCACCAGTACAGCGTCTAGAGTAGAGAGGCCTGTGGAACACACCAGTACAGCGTCTAGAGTAGAGGCCTGTGGAACACACCAGTACAGCATCTAGAGTAGAGAGGCCTGTGGAACACACCAGTACAGCGTCTAGAGTAGAGAGGCCTGTGGAACACACCAGTACAGCGTCTAGAGTAAAGGCCTGTGGAACACACCAGTACAGCGTCTAGAGTAGAGGCCTGTGGAACACACCAGTACAGCGTCTAGAGTAGAGGTCTGTGGAACACACCAGTACAGCGTCTAGAGTAAAGGCCTGTGGAACACACCAGTACAGCGTCTAGAGTAGAGGCCTGTGGAACACACCAGTACAGCGTCTAGAGTAGAGGCCTGTGGAACACACCACTACAGCGTCTAGAGTAGAGGCCTGTGGAACACACCAGTACAGCGTCTAGAGTAGAGAGGCCTGTGGAACACACCAGTACAGCGTCTAGAGTAGAGGCCTGTGGAACACACCAGTACAGAGTCTAGATTAGAGGCCTGTGGAACACACCAGTACAGCGTCTAGAGTACAGGCCTGTGGAACACACCAGTACAGCGTCTAGAGTAGAGGCCTGTGGAACACACCAGTACAGCGTCTAGAGTAGAGGCCTGTGGAACACACCAGTACAGCGTCTAGAGTAAAGGCCTGTGGAACACACCAGTACAGCGTCTAGAGTAGAGGCCTGTGGAACACACCAGTACAGCGTCTAGAGTAGAGGCCTGTGGAACACACCAGTACAGCGTCTAGAGTAGAGAGGCCTGTGGAACACACCAGTACAGCGTCTAGAGTAGAGGTCTGTGGAACACACCAGTACAGCGTCTAGAGTAGAGGCCTGTGGAACACACCAGTACAGCGTCTAGAGTAGAGAGGCCTGTGGAACGCACCAGTACAGCGTCTAGAGTAGAGAGGCCTGTGGAACACACCAGTACAGCGTCTAGAGTAGAGGCCTGTGGAACACACCAGTACAGCATCTAGAGTAGAGAGGCCTGTGGAACACACCAGTACAGCGTCTAGAGTAGAGAGGCCTGTGGAACACACCAGTACAGCGTCTAGAGTAAAGGCCTGTGGAACACACCAGTACAGCGTCTAGAGTAGAGGCCTGTGGAACACACCAGTACAGCGTCTAGAGTAGAGGCCTGTGGAACACACCAGTACAGCGTCTAGAGTAAAGGCCTGTGGAACACACCAGTACAGCGTCTAGAGTAGAGGCCTGTGGAACACACCAGTACAGCGTCTAGAGTAGAGGCCTGTGGAACACACCACTACAGCGTCTAGAGTAGAGGCCTGTGGAACACACCAGTACAGCGTCTAGAGTAGAGAGGCCTGTGGAACACACCAGTACAGCGTCTAGAGTAGAGGCCTGTGGAACGCACCAGTACAGAGTCTAGATTAGAGGCCTGTGGAACACACCAGTACAGCGTCTAGAGTACAGGCCTGTGGAACACACCACTACAGCGTCTAGAGTAGAGGCCTGTGGAACACACCAGTACAGCGTCTAGAGTAGAGGCCTGTGGAACACACCAGTACAGAGTCTAGAGTAGAGGCCTGTGGAACACACCAGTACAGCGTCTAGAGTAGAGGCCTGTGGAACACACCAGTACAGCGTCTAGAGTAGAGGCCTGTGGAACACACCACTACAGCGTCTAGAGTAGAGGCCTGTGGAACACACCAGTACAGCGTCTAGAGTAGAGAGGCCTGTGGAACACACCAGTACAGCGTCTAGAGTAGAGGCCTGTGGAACGCACCAGTACAGAGTCTAGATTAGAGAGGCCTGTGGAACACACCAGTACAGCGTCTAGAGTAGAGGCCTGTGGAACACACCAGTACAGCATCTAGAGTAGAGAGGCCTGTGGAACACACCAGTACAGCGTCTAGAGTAGAGAGGCCTGTGGAACACACCAGTACAGCGTCTAGAGTAAAGGCCTGTGGAACACACCAGTACAGCGTCTAGAGTAGAGGCCTGTGGAACACACCAGTACAGCGTCTAGAGTAGAGGTCTGTGGAACACACCAGTACAGCGTCTAGAGTAAAGGCCTGTGGAACACACCAGTACAGCGTCTAGAGTAGAGGCCTGTGGAACACACCAGTACAGCGTCTAGAGTAGAGGCCTGTGGAACACACCACTACAGCGTCTAGAGTAGAGGCCTGTGGAACACACCAGTACAGCGTCTAGAGTAGAGAGGCCTGTGGAACACACCAGTACAGCGTCTAGAGTAGAGGCCTGTGGAACACACCAGTACAGAGTCTAGATTAGAGGCCTGTGGAACACACCAGTACAGCGTCTAGAGTACAGGCCTGTGGAACACACCAGTACAGCGTCTAGAGTAGAGGCCTGTGGAACACACCAGTACAGCGTCTAGAGTAGAGGCCTGTGGAACACACCAGTACAGCGTCTAGAGTAGAGGCCTGTGGAACACACCAGTACAGAGTCTAGAGTAGAGGCCTGTGGAACACACCAGTACAGCGTCTAGAGTAGAGGCCTGTGGAACACACCAGTACAGCGTTTAGAGTAAAGGCCTGTGGAACACACCAGTACAGCGTCTAGAGTAGAGAGGCCTGTGGAACACACCAGTACAGCGTCTAGAGTAGAGGCCTGTGGAACACACCAGTACAGCGTCTAGAGTAGAGGCCTGTGGAACACACCAGTACAGCGTCTAGAGTAGAGGCCTGTGGAACACACCAGTACAGCATCTAGAGTAGAGAGGCCTGTGGAACACACCAGTACAGAGTCTAGAGTAGAGAGGCCTGTGGAACACACCAGTACAGCGTCTAGAGTAGAGGCCTGTGGAACACACCAGTACAGAGTCTAGAGTAGAGAGGCCTGTGGAACACACCAGTACAGCGTCTAGAGTAGAGGCCTGTGGAACACACCAGTACAGCGTCTAGAGTAGAGGCCTGTGGAACACACCAGTACAGCGTCTAGAGTAGAGGCCTGTGGAACACACCAGTACAGCGTCTAGAGTAGAGGCCTGTGGAACACACCAGTACAGCGTCTAGAGTAGAGGCCTGTGGAACACACCAGTACAGCGTCTAGAGTAGAGGCCTGTGGAACACACCAGTACAGCGTCTAGAGTAGAGGCCTGTGGAACACACCAGTACAGCGTCTAGAGTAGAGGCCTGTGGAACACACCAGTACAGCGTCTAGAGTAGAGGCCTGTGGAACACACCAGTACAGCGTCTAGAGTAGAGGCCTGTGGAACACACCAGTACAGCGTCTAGAGTAGAGGCCTGTGGAACACACCAGTACAGCGTCTAGAGTAGAGGCCTGTGGAACACACCAGTACAGCGTCTAGAGTAGAGGCCTGTGGAACACACCAGTACAGCGTCTAGAGTAGAGGCCTGTGGAACACACCAGTACAGCGTCTAGAGTAGAGGCCTGTGGAACACACCAGTACAGCGTCTAGAGTAGAGGCCTGTGGAACACACCAGTACAGCGTCTAGAGTAGAGGCCTGTGGAACACACCAGTACAGCGTCTAGAGTAGAGGCCTGTGGAACACACCAGTACAGCGTCTAGAGTAGAGGCCTGTGGAACACACCAGTACAGCGTCTAGAGTAGAGGCCTGTGGAACACACCAGTACAGCGTCTAGAGTAGAGGCCTGTGGAACACACCAGTACAGCGTCTAGAGTAGAGGCCTGTGGAACACACCAGTACAGTGTCTAGAGTAGAGGCCTGTGGAACACACCAGTACAGCGTCTAGAGTAGAGGCCTGTGGAACACACCAGTACAGCGTCAAGAGTAGAGAGGCCTGTGGAACACACCAGTACAGCGTCTAGAGTAGAGAGGCCTGTGGAACACACCAGTACAGCGTCTAGAGTAGAGGCCTGTGGAACACACCAGTACAGAGTCTAGAGTAGAGGCCTGTGGAACACACCAGTACAGCGTCTAGAGTAGAGGCCTGTGGAACACACCAGTACAGCGTCTAGAGTAGAGGCCTGTGGAACACACCAGTACAGCGTCTAGAGTAGAGGCCTGTGGAACACACCAGTACAGCGTCTAGAGTAGAGAGGCCTGTGGAACACACCAGTACAGCGTCTAGAGTAGAGAGGCCTGTGGAACACACCAGTACAGCGTCTAGAGTAGAGGCCTGTGGAACACACCAGTACAGCGTCTAGAGTAGAGGCCTGTGGAACACACCAGTACAGAGTCTAGAGTAGAGGCCTGTGGAACACACCAGTACAGCGTCTAGAGTAGAGGCCTGTGGAACACACCAGTACAGCGTCTAGAGTAAAGGCCTGTGGAACACACCAGTACAGCGTCTAGAGTAGAGGCCTGTGGAACACACCAGTACAGCGTCTAGAGTAGAGGCCTGTGGAACACACCAGTACAGCGTCTAGAGTAAAGGCCTGTGGAACACACCAGTACAGCGTCTAGAGTAGAGGCCTGTGGAACACACCAGTACAGCGTCTAGAGTAGAGGCCTGTGGAACACACCAGTACAGCGTCTAGAGTAGAGAGGCCTGTGGAACACACCAGTACAGCGTCTAGAGTAGAGGTCTGTGGAACACACCAGTACAGCGTCTAGAGTAGAGGCCTGTGGAACACACCAGTACAGCGTCTAGAGTAGAGAGGCCTGTGGAACGCACCAGTACAGCGTCTAGAGTAGAGAGGCCTGTGGAACACACCAGTACAGCGTCTAGAGTAGAGGCCTGTGGAACACACCAGTACAGCATCTAGAGTAGAGAGGCCTGTGGAACACACCAGTACAGCGTCTAGAGTAGAGAGGCCTGTGGAACACACCAGTACAGCGTCTAGAGTAAAGGCCTGTGGAACACACCAGTACAGCGTCTAGAGTAGAGGCCTGTGGAACACACCAGTACAGCGTCTAGAGTAGAGGTCTGTGGAACACACCAGTACAGCGTCTAGAGTAAAGGCCTGTGGAACACACCAGTACAGCGTCTAGAGTAGAGGCCTGTGGAACACACCAGTACAGCGTCTAGAGTAGAGGCCTGTGGAACACACCACTACAGCGTCTAGAGTAGAGGCCTGTGGAACACACCAGTACAGCGTCTAGAGTAGAGAGGCCTGTGGAACACACCAGTACAGCGTCTAGAGTAGAGGCCTGTGGAACACACCAGTACAGCGTCTAGAGTAGAGGCCTGTGGAACACACCACTACAGCGTCTAGAGTAGAGGCCTGTGGAACACACCAGTACAGCGTCTAGAGTAGAGAGGCCTGTGGAACACACCAGTACAGCGTCTAGAGTAGAGGCCTGTGGAACGCACCAGTACAGAGTCTAGATTAGAGGCCTGTGGAACACACCAGTACAGCGTCTAGAGTACAGGCCTGTGGAACACACCACTACAGCGTCTAGAGTAGAGGCCTGTGGAACACACCAGTACAGCGTCTAGAGTAGAGGCCTGTGGAACACACCAGTACAGAGTCTAGAGTAGAGGCCTGTGGAACACACCAGTACAGCGTCTAGAGTAGAGGCCTGTGGAACACACCAGTACAGCGTCTAGAGTAGAGAGGCCTGTGGAACACACCAGTACAGCGTCTAGAGTAGAGGCCTGTGGAACGCACCAGTACAGAGTCTAGATTAGAGGCCTGTGGAACACACCAGTACAGCGTCTAGAGTACAGGCCTGTGGAACACACCACTACAGCGTCTAGAGTAGAGGCCTGTGGAACACACCAGTACAGCGTCTAGAGTAGAGGCCTGTGGAACACACCAGTACAGAGTCTAGAGTAGAGGCCTGTGGAACACACCAGTACAGCGTCTAGAGTAGAGGCCTGTGGAACACACCAGTACAGCGTCTAGAGTAGAGGCCTGTGGAACACACCACTACAGCGTCTAGAGTAGAGGCCTGTGGAACACACCAGTACAGCGTCTAGAGTAGAGAGGCCTGTGGAACACACCAGTACAGCGTCTAGAGTAGAGGCCTGTGGAACGCACCAGTACAGAGTCTAGATTAGAGGCCTGTGGAACACACCAGTACAGCGTCTAGAGTACAGGCCTGTGGAACACACCACTACAGCGTCTAGAGTAGAGGCCTGTGGAACACACCAGTACAGCGTCTAGAGTAGAGGCCTGTGGAACACACCAGTACAGAGTCTAGAGTAGAGGCCTGTGGAACACACCAGTACAGCGTCTAGAGTAGAGGCCTGTGGAACACACCAGTACAGTGTCTAGAGTAAAGGCCTGTGGAACACACCAGTACAGCGTCTAGAGTAGAGGCCTGTGGAACACACCAGTACAGCGTCTAGAGTAGAGGCCTGTGGAACACACCAGTACAGCGTCTAGAGTAGAGAGGCCTGTGGAACACACCAGTACAGCGTCTAGAGTAGAGGTCTGTGGAACACACCAGTACAGCGTCTAGAGTAGAGGCCTGTGGAACACACCAGTACAGCGTCTAGCGTCTAGAGTAGAGGCCTGTGGAACACACCAGTACAGCGTCTAGAGTAGAGGCCTGTGGAACACACCAGTACAGCGTCTAGAGTAGAGGCCTGTGGAACACACCAGTACAGCGTCTAGAGTAGAGGCCTGTGGAACACACCAGTACAGCGTCTAGAGTAGAGGCCTGTGGAACACACCAGTACAGCGTCTAGAGTAGAGAGGCCTGTGGAACACACCAGTACAGCGTCTAGAGTAGAGGTCTGTGGAACACACCAGTACAGCGTCTAGAGTAGAGGCCTGTGGAACACACCAGTACAGCGTCTAGAGTAGAGAGGCCTGTGGAACGCACCAGTACAGCGTCTAGAGTAGAGAGGCCTGTGGAACACACCAGTACAGCGTCTAGAGTAGAGGCCTGTGGAACACACCAGTACAGCATCTAGAGTAGAGAGGCCTGTGGAACACACCAGTACAGCGTCTAGAGTAGAGAGGCCTGTGGAACACACCAGTACAGCGTCTAGAGTAAAGGCCTGTGGAACACACCAGTACAGCGTCTAGAGTAGAGGCCTGTGGAACACACCAGTACAGCGTCTAGAGTAGAGGCCTGTGGAACACACCAGTACAGCGTCTAGAGTAAAGGCCTGTGGAACACACCAGTACAGCGTCTAGAGTAGAGGCCTGTGGAACACACCAGTACAGCGTCTAGAGTAGAGGCCTGTGGAACACACCACTACAGCGTCTAGAGTAGAGGCCTGTGGAACACACCAGTACAGCGTCTAGAGTAGAGAGGCCTGTGGAACACACCAGTACAGCGTCTAGAGTAGAGGCCTGT
The DNA here is from genome assembly GCF_963692335.1 of Osmerus eperlanus. NCBI lineage: Eukaryota > Metazoa > Chordata > Actinopteri > Osmeriformes > Osmeridae > Osmerus > Osmerus eperlanus. The sequence goes on from NC_085024.1 coordinate 729,512, forward strand.
GGAACGCACCAGTACAGAGTCTAGATTAGAGGCCTGTGGAACACACCAGTACAGCGTCTAGAGTACAGGCCTGTGGAACACACCACTACAGCGTCTAGAGTAGAGGCCTGTGGAACACACCAGTACAGCGTCTAGAGTAGAGGCCTGTGGAACACACCAGTACAGAGTCTAGAGTAGAGGCCTGTGGAACACACCAGTACAGCGTCTAGAGTAGAGGCCTGTGGAACACACCAGTACAGTGTCTAGAGTGGAGGCCTGTGGAACACACCAGTACAGTGTCTAGAGTAGAGGCCTGTGGAACACACCAGTACAGCGTCTAGAGTAGAGGCCTGTGGAACACACCAGTACAGCGTCTAGAGTAGAGGCCTGTGGAACACACCAGTACAGTGTCTAGAGTAGAGGCCTGTGGAACACACCAGTACAGAGTCTAGAGTAGAGGCCTGTGGAACACACCAGTACAGCGTCTAGAGTAGAGGCCTGTGGAACACACCAGTACAGCGTCTAGAGTAGAGGCCTGTGGAACACACCAGTACAGCGTCTAGAGTAGAGGCCTGTGGAACACACCAGTACAGCGTCTAGAGTAGAGGCCTGTGGAACACACCAGTACAGCGTCTAGAGTAGAGGCCTGTGGAACACACCAGTACAGAGTCTAGAGTAGAGGCCTGTGGAACACACCAGTACAGCGTCTAGAGTAGAGGCCTGTGGAACACACCAGTACAGCGTCTAGAGTAAAGGCCTGTGGAACACACCAGTACAGCGTCTAGAGTAGAGAGGCCTGTGGAACACACCAGTACAGCGTCTAGAGTAGAGGCCTGTGGAACACACCAGTACAGCGTCTAGAGTAGAGGCCTGTGGAACACACCAGTACAGCGTCTAGAGTAGAGGCCTGTGGAACACACCAGTACAGCATCTAGAGTAGAGAGGCCTGTGGAACACACCAGTACAGAGTCTAGAGTAGAGAGGCCTGTGGAACACACCAGTACAGCGTCTAGAGTAGAGGCCTGTGGAACACACCAGTACAGAGTCTAGAGTAGAGAGGCCTGTGGAACACACCAGTACAGCGTCTAGAGTAGAGGCCTGTGGAACACACCAGTACAGCGTCTAGAGTAGAGGCCTGTGGAACACACCAGTACAGCGTCTAGAGTAGAGGCCTGTGGAACACACCAGTACAGCGTCTAGAGTAGAGGCCTGTGGAACACACCAGTACAGCGTCTAGAGTAGAGGCCTGTGGAACACACCAGTACAGCGTCTAGAGTAGAGGCCTGTGGAACACACCAGTACAGCGTCTAGAGTAGAGGCCTGTGGAACACACCAGTACAGCGTCTAGAGTAGAGGCCTGTGGAACACACCAGTACAGCGTCTAGAGTAGAGGCCTGTGGAACACACCAGTACAGCGTCTAGAGTAGAGGCCTGTGGAACACACCAGTACAGCGTCTAGAGTAGAGGCCTGTGGAACACACCAGTACAGCGTCTAGAGTAGAGGCCTGTGGAACACACCAGTACAGCGTCTAGAGTAGAGGCCTGTGGAACACACCAGTACAGCGTCTAGAGTAGAGGCCTGTGGAACACACCAGTACAGCGTCTAGAGTAGAGGCCTGTGGAACACACCAGTACAGCGTCTAGAGTAGAGGCCTGTGGAACACACCAGTACAGCGTCTAGAGTAGAGGCCTGTGGAACACACCAGTACAGCGTCTAGAGTAGAGGCCTGTGGAACACACCAGTACAGCGTCTAGAGTAGAGGCCTGTGGAACACACCAGTACAGCGTCTAGAGTAGAGGCCTGTGGAACACACCAGTACAGCGTCTAGAGTAGAGGCCTGTGGAACACACCAGTACAGAGTCTAGAGTAGAGAGGCCTGTGGAACACACCAGTACAGCGTCTAGAGTAGAGGCCTGTGGAACACACCAGTACAGAGTCTAGAGTAGAGGCCTGTGGAACACACCAGTACAGCGTCTAGAGTAGAGGCCTGTGGAACACACCAGTACAGCGTCTAGAGTAAAGGCCTGTGGAACACACCAGTACAGCGTCTAGAGTAGAGAGGCCTGTGGAACACACCAGTACAGCGTCTAGAGTAGAGGCCTGTGGAACACACCAGTACAGCGTCTAGAGTAGAGGCCTGTGGAACACACCAGTAGAGTAGAGTAGAGGCCTGTGGAACACACCAGTACAGCATCTAGAGTAGAGAGGCCTGTGGAACACACCAGTACAGAGTCTAGAGTAGAGAGGCCTGTGGAACACACCAGTACAGCGTCTAGAGTAGAGGCCTGTGGAACACACCAGTACAGCGTCTAGAGTAGAGGCCTGTGGAACACACCAGTACAGCGTCTAGAGTAGAGGCCTGTGGAACACACCAGTACAGCGTCTAGAGTAGAGGCCTGTGGAACACACCAGTACAGCGTCTAGAGTAGAGAGGCCTGTGGAACACACCAGTACAGCGTCTAGAGTAGAGGCCTGTGGAACACACCAGTACAGCGTCTAGAGTAGAGGCCTGTGGAACACACCAGTACAGCGTCTAGAGTAGAGAGGCCTGTGGAACACACCAGTACAGCGTCTAGAGTAGAGGCCTGTGGAACACACCAGTACAGCGTCTAGATTAGAGGCCTGTGGAACACACCAGTACAGAGTCTAGAGTAGAGAGGCCTGTGGAACACACCAGTACAGCGTCTAGAGTAGAGGCCTGTGGAACACACCAGTACAGCGTCTAGAGTAGAGAGGCCTGTGGAACACACCAGTACAGCGTCTAGAGTAGAGGCCTGTAGAACACACCAGTACAGCGTCTAGAGTAGAGGCCTGTGGAACACACCAGTACAGCGTCTAGAGTAGAGGCCTGTGGAACACACCAGTACAGAGTCTAGAGTAGAGGCCTGTGGAACACACCAGTACAGCGTCTAGAGTAGAGGCCTGTGGAACACACCAGTACAGCGTCTAGAGTAGAGGCCTGTGGAACACACCAGTACAGAGTCTAGAGTAGAGAGGCCTGTGGAACACACCAGTACAGCGTCTAGAGTAGAGAGGCCTGTGGAACACACCAGTACAGCGTCTAGAGTAGAGAGGCCTGTGGAACACACCAGTACAGCGTCTAGAGTAGAGGCCTGTGGAACACACCAGTACAGCGTCTAGAGTAGAGGCCTGTGGAACACACCAGTACAGCGTCTAGAGTAGAGGCCTGTGGAACACACCAGTACAGCGTCTAGAGTAGAGGCCTGTGGAACACACCAGTACAGCGTCTAGAGTAGAGGCCTGTGGAACACACCAGTACAGCGTCTAGAGTAGAGAGGCCTGTGGAACACACCAGTACAGCGTCTAGAGTAGAGAGGCCTGTGGAACACACCAGTACAGCGTCTAGAGTAGAGGCCTGTGGAACACACCAGTACAGCGTCTAGATTAGAGGCCTGTGGAACACACCAGTACAGCGTCTAGAGTAGAGAGGCCTGTGGAACACACCAGTACAGCGTCTAGAGTAGAGAGGCCTGTGGAACACACCAGTACAGCGTCTAGAGTAGAGAGGCCTGTGGAACACACCAGTACAGCGTCTAGAGTAGAGGCCTGTGGAACACACCAGTACAGCGTCTAGATTAGAGGCCTGTGGAACACACCAGTACAGCGTCTAGAGTAGAGAGACCTGTGGAACACACCAGTACAGCGTCTAGAGTAGAGGCCTGTGGAACACACCAGTACAGAGTCTAGAGTAGAGGCCTGTGGAACACACCAGTACAGCGTCTAGAGTAGAGGCCTGTGGAACACACCAGTACAGGCCTGGGGGGGGGGGGGGGGTCTCCGTGGTTACCTGGCATGACGGTCTTGTCGCAGGCCACGCATTTGGAGGAAAACTCGTTGCAGTAGCAGTCGTTGCACAGCAGCGCCTCCTCCTGGCTGGTGAAGGGTTCGTCTGCTAGCGAGCGTTCACAGTGGAAACACCGGAAACAGTGTTCATGGTAGTGTCTGTCCTCGTAGAACAGCTCCTGGAGGGGGGAGGAGGGAGAGAGAGAGAACAGACAGAGTAAGATAGAGAGGAAGACTGTGCGGTGTAAGACTGTTTTACACCAAGTCAGCAGGCAGGAGGATGACCACATCCTGTCCAGGGCAGATGCCGTGCTTGTGTGTGTGAGGGGCAGGCGCTGTGTCTGTGTGAGGGGCAGACGCTGTGTCTGTGTGAGGGGCAGGTGCTGTGTCTGTGTGAGGAGCAGGTGCTGTGTCTGTGTAAGGGGCAGATGCTGTGTCTGTGTGAGGGGCAGACGCTGTGTCTGTGTGAGGGGCAGATGCTGTGTCTGTGTAAGGGGCAGATGCTGTGTCTGTGTGAGGGGCAGACGCTGTGTCTGTGTGAGGGGTAGATGCCATGCCTGTGTGAGGGGCAGACGCCGTGTCTGTGTGAGGGGCAGACGCTGTGTCTGTGTGAGGGGCAGACGCTGTGTCTGTGTGAGGGGAAGATGCTGTGTCTGTGTGAGGGGTAGATGCCGTGCCTGTGTGAGGGGCAGGTGCTGTGTCTGTGTGAGGAGCAGGTGCTGTGCCTGTGTGAGGAGCAGGTGCTGTGCCTGTGTGAGGGGCAGACGCTGTGTCTGTGTGAGGAGCAGGTGCTGTGCCTGTGTGAGGGGCAGACGCTGTGTCTGTGTGAGGAGCAGCTGCTGTGCCTGTGTGAGGAGCAGGTGCTGTGTCTGTGTGAGGGGCAGATGCTGTGTCTGTGTGAGGGGTAGATGCCGTGCCTGTGTGAGGGGCAGACGCTGTGTCTGTGTGAGGAGCAGGTGCTGTGCCTGTGTGAGGGGCAGGTGCTGTGCCTGTGTGAGGGGCAGATGCTGTGTCTGTGTGAGGAGCAGGTGCTGTGCCTGTGTGAGGGGCAGGTGCTGTGCCTGTGTGAGGGGTAGATGCCGTGCCTGTGTGAGGGGCAGATGCCGTGTCTGTGTGAGGGGCAGACGCCGTGTCTGTGTGAGGGGCAGACGCCGTGTCTGCGTGAGGGGCAGACACTGTCTGTGTGAGGAGCAGGTGCTGTGTCTGTGTGAGGGGCAGACGCTGTGTCTGTGTGAGGAGCAGACGCTGTGTCTGTGTGAGGAGCAGGTGCTGTGTCTGTGTGAGGGGCAGATGCAGTGTCTGTGTGAGGGGCAGGTGCTGGGTCTGTGTGAGGGGCAGATGCTGTGTCTGTGTGAGGGGCAGATGCTGTGTCTGTGTGAGGAGCAGGTGCTGTGTCTGTGTGAGGAGCAGGTGCTGTGTCTGTGTGAGGGGCAGATGCAGTGTCTGTGTGAGGGGCAGGTGCTGGGTCTGTGTGAGGGGCAGATGCTGTGTCTGTGTGAGGGGCAGATGCTGTGTCTGTGTGAGGGGCAGATGCTGTGTCTGTGTGAGGGGCAGATGCTGTGTCTGTGTGAGGAGCAGGTGCTGTGTCTGTGTGAGGGGCAGATGCTGTGTCTGTGTGAGGGGCAGATGCTGTGTCTGTGTGAGGGGCAGACGCTGTGTCTGTGTGAGGGGGTTCTAAAAGACATACAGTTTGTGTGTTAAGGAAGCACAGCCAAGACTAAAGGCCGAATTATACTACTCCGTTTTCACGGAGACGGCCAGAGGGAACGCCCTCTCCGATGGTGAACGCCTTCTCCGAGCCCCTCGGAGAGATCTACGTGCACCTCCTGATTTTCCTGACTATCTGTGCGCTAGTCCGTAATTTTACGGATACCCCTTGGCTGTGATTGGTCCGCTAACGTCAAAGTAGCTTAGCGTCATCAGAGCAGTGAAATTCTTATGACCTGGAAGGCAACATCTACGCAGTAGACGGGCATAAAATATTACAAATATTTATATAACATAGTAACAACAATTTAAATTTATATTGAGTACTAGCATCAGTTTACAGGGTGAAGGAGTGAGGAATATTGAATCAAATAATCTGCTTATATAGGTAGTAAGTAAGTGTAGTTGTATGAGTGAAATGTTCATATTGCTAACAGAGCAACTGCCTGTTCTTGATAAATAAATAGATAGAAGGATACTTTATTAATCCTGAGGGAAATTGTCCTCAGAATGGCAGCTTCAAAATGGCTGCCTCTGTGTTAGCCTCACCCTGGCGTCGTGCGCGATGAGCTCCTTGCACTCGTCACAGGTGTTGGCGAACAGCGAGTCGTAGCAGGGGATGCAGTAGGGCTGATCGTCTGTCTGGATGTACTTGCGCCCGTAAAGAGACTCTTTGCAGTTCCCACAGTCGAAGCGATCGCTCATGGTGACCTGCTCCAGTCCTGAGAGAGAGGAGTGGGGGGGGGGGGGGGTAATGTCAGTTCAGCTGAGAGAGAGATAAGTACAAACAGTCAGTTTGGACTGCAGGATGGGGGAAGGAGGTCATTGTGACTTCTAGTCCTGAAATACAAGGAGTTAAGACAAAATCAACTAGAGGGGGTACAATAGGGTGTGCTTGCTTGCAGATGGGTCCATTTATTAACTGCTATTTTTACAACTGATATTTCTGTATATTTTATATAAAAATGCCTACTTTATGAAGATTGCATAGATTTAAAAGCATAGCCTACATTTGTTGCTGCTCATGTACAATTCAAAATACAAAAAGTGAAGTGTAGCATGTCCCTGTACTTACTGTAAGTCACTCTGGATACGGGCGTCTGCTAAAATGACTACATGTACTGTAAATGTAGAATGAACTTAACTCATATGACTAAAACGTCACCTTAAGTTTTTCCCTTCTACAGTAGTGATATTTTCAAGCATTTAGCCCACTCATATTGCATTCATTCATTAAAGGAGACATGACATGCTGTTTTTTGGATGCTTTTATATAGGCCTTAGTGGTCCCCTAATACTGTATCAGAAGTCTCTTTCCCGAAATTCAGCCTTGGTGCAGAATTACAGCCACTACTAGCAGTCCCACAAGGAGCTTTCCTCAGAACGCGCTGTTTTGGTGTCTGTAGCTTTAAATGCTAATGAGGAGCGATACATCCATTGTTTACAATGGATGTATCGCAATGGCTGTAGCCCCATTGCTGTAAGATGCCTCAAATTTTCCCATTCTCATCTGATAACCCTGGTTTGCAGAGGTACACACTCAGTCATTTCAATGAGGGGAAAGGCGGATATTTTGCAGTTTTGTATTAGCTCAAGTTGAAGAAACAGTCGTGGCTGAAGTGTTTGGCGCAGACATACAAAACAAATGCGCCTACAACAGAAGTTGTGTAGGCGCATTTCTAGAGAAAATAAAATTAAGATACTGGGTCTTCAGAGGCTTTGATGAAGGAACTATAAAAAGATTTTTGTTTTCCTTTGTACATCCAAACTGAGCAAATGTAATGCTTCGTTCGTTTGCAAGCCATGATGTCTCTCTAGGATAAAAACACTTCGGTCGTAGCTCAGTTTCTTATTGGCGGTCCAGATTCTCTGGGAGGGGAAAGCAGAGAGAGGGGAGGTCATAGATATGGGGGAGGTAACTTTCCTCCTTGTGACGTAACAAAGAGGAGATTTTCAAAGAGAGCAATGGGCTCTATGCACGCTAGACTGTTACGTCACGTCCGTCTTTCGAAAAGCCAAATAATACGGTTCAGAGTGTTCCGGTTTACTTCCTAGTTACTGTTTGTTGATAGCGAGATAGCGTCGTAGCAGCCATCATTAAAAATAAAAGTGTATACCAGAAACAAATAAAGCAGTACCATGAGCACTGCTGTGTGCCGGAGTGTACTGCGTCGTCAACATACAACGGCACTTTTAGTTTTCATTCATTTCCAAGCGATGAATCTCTGAGGAGACTGTGGCTGGTTAAAGTTTGTCGCGAACGTTATCAAGTGACTTCACACAGTAAGGTATGCAGCCTGCACTTTACGCCTCATGATCTATCAGAGGCAAAGTCAGAAGGTGGGAAGAGACGGCTCACGAAAGGAGCTGTTCCATTATTATTTAAATGGAACAACTTTGAAGACCCCCCATCGAGACCCAGTGTGTGGGACCGGGTGGAAAGACAGCCGCAGCTGGAGCCCACTGTGCCGTCTCCAGAACCCATGGAGTGCGCTGTTGTCGCAGACCACGACTACTGCTCTGTCCCTGAACCTGCAGGCCTGGACATGGCAGCGGTTAAAAACGAGGAACTCCAAAAAGAGATCGAGCTGTTACACAGAGAGTTGAAGGAACTGAAAATTCAGGCCACCTTCGGGTTACAGAGGTTTGCGGGATCCGACGACGACATTCGTTTCTACACAAGGTAAGTGGTATGTTTTATGACAGCAGTTAGTTGCAGTACTGTAGTTGAAACTAAACCTACAAAAAATGTTATGCTATAGTCAAAGCAGCCCCTCTTTAGTAGTTATGGCAACATTTCTTGGCTGACGACTGTGATGTTTGTTGTTGCTTGTAGATAGGGCTATGAGAGCGAGTATGGTGGGGAGATAACATACACGCACACATGGAGTTAGTGAAAAAGACAAAGAGAAGGACAAGAAGTGAGAGTAGGCTATAGGAAGGCTAGAGAAAAAGGAGATGTGGATGTAGGGTAATCTCTGTAAATCTGTTTGGTATCTATTCTCTGTAAAGTCTGTACGCTTTGTCTGTGTTTTCTTCTCATAGATTTGCCAGTTACCGGCTTTTTATGATGTTTTGGGGACTGATTGAGCCATCGGTGCACAAAAAGATCCGAACGTCAAGGGTCCGAGCTGCTGAGAGGAGAAATGAACCAGTCTCAGTGGTCCGTCCTGCACACACGTTTTGTATTTGCATGTTTAGTTGGTGCGTGTAGTTCTTTAACCCTGGTAACATTCTACATTGCCTTAACAAACATATTGTTTTATCTCAACAGTCATTACAACCCATAGACGAGCTGTTCCTCTTCCTGATGTACCTAGCGGCTGGCCTTAAAGAGAGGGACTTGGCCAACAGATTCGCAATACACCAGTCCACCGTAAGCCGCATCTTGTCCTCATGGACAAACTACCTCTACACACTCCTGGGCTCGGTGTGTATCTGGATGGAAAAAGAGGATGGAAAAGCTCACCTCCCTGAAGAGTTCAAAGAATTCCCGGATACACAAGTAATTGTGGACTGCACAGAGCTCAAATGCCAGACACCATCTTCTCCTCTCCTCCAGAGTGAGATGTACTCGTCGTATAAATCTCACTGCACCATGAAGGGACTGATTGGGATGGCCCCTCATGGTGCAGGGACCTTTGTTTCCTCACTCTATGAGGGGTCTGTGAGCGACAAAGAGCTTTTTAGACGTTCAGGCTCAGCTGATCTCCTTACTGATGACATGGGCGTCATGGTTGACAAAGGCTTTCTGATATCAGATGTGGTCAAGTGCAAGGTCTACTGCCCCCCTTTTCTGCAGAAACGGAGCCAGATGCCGGCAGAATGCGTCCTCCAGACACAAAAAATAGCACGTCTCAGAGTGCACGTTGAAAGAGTAATAAGGAGAGTGAAGGAGAACAAGTTATTTGACTCAGTCATACCACTGTCAATTGCTGGGAGCATCAATGAAATGTATACTGTTGCTTGTTTGCTTGTGAACTACCAAAACAAACCCCTTGTCAGGGCATGGGCTAAATAAGAAGGGTCCCAACTGAAATGTTCTGTCCTGGAAGATCTCTTGTTACCATTTGTTAACCAATTTCTTGTTACTAATATTATCACACAGAGCCTTTTGTAAATATATGTATTTATTTTTAACAGTTGTTAATTGATGGCTTGTTGATTTCATATTGTAAATTAAACATCAATCTTACACAATACGTCTCATTGAGAGGTACTTTTGCATATAAACACCAAAGTAAAATGTATCACACTTTTGTCTGATTACCTCTTGAACTTCTTCATCTACATGTAATCGCTGTACAAAGAAATCATCTTCAGCCCAAACAAAAAAATCACACCAAGCAAGTCCTGTTATAAGAAGCTGTCCTTGCACTTGCCAAAAGTACACATGGCTTTTCCTTAGCTTGAAACTTCCATTTGACATCAACAAATACTTACACTCCACGTAACTTTTTACATTTGGACATTTAATTTCCACTAAACCGAATGATGGGGTTGCAGTGGGATTGTAAACAAGCCCATCTGGTGAAGTACCTAGCCATGGAACCTGTGGATGGATGACTGGTCCACAAGGTGAGTAATTGACATTTGTGCTGTTTGCATACTGTTTAGCTGCCTCGACTTCCATGTCCGATCCCCTCTTCATGTCTGCAGTCTGCCTGGTGCCACGAATCATTCTCTCGGCAAGAGATTCTGAGGTACTGTGGCCGCGCACATGACACACCTCCCTAAACCTTGATGACGTTATTCTTTGCTGTCGTAGCATGTGCCATTCCTGAGTAGAGCTCTGATCACGTGTGGGCCATCTCCATGGACACAGTCAGGCTTTGATGCAACTGCTCCTCCTCTGTGCACCCACACACACTCTGTCCTCCTCTGTGCATACCCACACACACTCTGTCCTCCTCTGTGCATACCCACACACACTCTGTCCTCCTCTGTGCATACCCACACACACTCTGTCCTCCTCTGTGCATACCCACACACACTCTGTCCTCCTCTGTGCATACCCACACACACTCTCTGTCCTCCTCTGTGCATACCCACACACACTCTGTCCTCCTCTGTGCATACCCACACACACTCTGTCCTCCTCTGTGCATACCCACACACACTCTGTCCTCCTCTGTGCATACCCACACACACTCTGTCCTCCTCTGTGCATACCCACACACACTCTGTCCTCCTCTGTGCATACCCACACACACTCTGTCCTCCTCTGTGCACCCACACACACTCTGTCCTCCTCTGTGCATACCCACACACACTCTCTGTCCTCCTCTGTGCATACCCACACACACTCTGTCCTCCTCTGTGCATACCCACACACACTCTCTGTCCTCCTCTGTGCATACCCACACACACTCTGTCCTCCTCTGTGCATACCCACACACACTCTGTCCTCCTCTGTGCATACCCACACACACTCTGTCCTCCTCTGTGCATACCCACACACACTCTGTCCTCCTCTGTGCATACCCACACACACTCTGTCCTCCTCTGTGCATACCCACACACACTCTGTCCTCCTCTGTGCATACCCACACACACTCTGTCATCCTCTGTGCATACCCACACACACACTCTGTCCTCCTCTGTGCATACCCACACACACTCTGTCCTCCTCTGTGCATACCCACACACACTCTGTCCTCCTCTGTGCATACCCACACACACTCTGTCCTCCTCTGTGCACCCACACACACTCTGTCCTCCTCTGTGCACCCACACACACTCTGTTGGTGAAAGTTTGTGCGCCTCCAGGGGAAGATTGGGAGAGGGTGGAGCATTCGGATGCCACACAATGTTTTTAGAGAGGAGTTTGGGCTGTTGATAGGATAAAACACTTCCTCTCTGCACCGGTCCAAACTCTGACTCTGCTAGTGTTTTGTTCGCACTCATACCCATTGTTGTCACCATTGGCCTATCTTGTAGATCTAGTCCACTGTATGCCTCTGTCACATGCAGCACAGACAGGTCAGGAAGTGGGCCAACCATCCCTCTCATCAGAGTACTCCTTTGAAGAAAACATAGCATTCAAATGTATATAACATGTGAGGCAAATGTGAGGCAGCCACAACATATTTTTTACACTGTTTTACGGGTAAATGTGATGTAATTAAGCAATTTTGAATCCTGAACATTTACCGTAAGCCGCCTTTACACATCCGGCCTTGCACAGGCTTTGTAACCACCATCTTGCCAACTGGTCCTGGTTTTATACCCTGAGAAATAAGCAACACATTAGGTGTTAATGACAGGTCTTCATTGTATAATGTTTCACCTTCATCTGCATTGTAAAATCTGAGATTATGAAATTTACAGCTGTCCGTGGTTTGTGCCATTGTTGCTCCTCTTCTGTACAGCTGTGAACCGGTGGAACCACTGGCACACTGAGCTGGGAGAAGTGGGCTGTCTGGAACAGCAGAGCAACTGTGTGGTTGCACATGGCAGTACCAGCCACACATGAGCACCTGCACATCACCAAGATGACAGGCACTGTATCTCGGAGAACAATCTGTTGATAGATCATTTTCAGTCAGTACATATGAATATATTTGGCTTACAAACAAACTGTTGGCATGAGATGGAGCACCCTCCTTAAATGGTGTGTTCAAATAGAGACTTGTGGTCACAACAAGTACCCTGAAGACATACACTCCTATTTACCTTAAATGTACAAATCTTGAACTTAAATAGGGTGACCAGACGTCCTCTTTTACCCGGACATGTGCTCTTTTTGAGACCTAAAAAATTGATTCCAAAATCGTCCGGGATTTTGCCTCGTCGGATATTTGTTATCTGGTCACCCTAACTTAAACCTCTACGAACAGCTGAGATTGAACGTCTCAGAACAGTTGAACTCGAACCAATATACTACCAATGGCACCCTACTTTCACTGTATGAGGTTTTTCGTGCTTCCTCATCGACCTGAAGCACGAAGCCCGCACAGCTACCTCTCCTGTCGCCCTGTCTTTATTTGACACTATGAATTACACACACACAGATTACAGCAGAGTACTTCAAGTAACGTTACAATCATGTATAGGCTATATCGAATTATATACTTAAACATGTTAAATCATAAATTCTTAACTTAGCTGAAAAAATATTCACCTCACAGATACTAACGATACTATCGCTGAGGTAACGCAATGTTTACATTAGCCTACAACTAGCTAACGCTAGCTAGTTAACCGTGACGATACAAAAATACAAGAATGACAGACTCACCTTCGTATTCATGAATGTAGGAGGAGGCGTACATTTTAAACCCCTTCTCCAGTTTGCTACTGGGTGCCTTTGATGATTTAGTCAGGCGATGGACGTCATTAATTGTCAGTTTTGGCAGCTCCGTCAGACATCTGGTATAAATCCGCGCCATTGTTTCAAAGTTATTTGGCATTGTCGTGAACGTTCTACTTACGTGCATAGAGCCCATTGAGCTTTCATTTTCTGAAAGGCGGAGAAGAACACCCAGGGATTGGTTTACACCGATCGAAAATTCTAGCCACTGGGGGACCAAAGGCAGGCTAGGGGAACTCATATTAATGTTAAATAACCTCCTAAAGTGAAGTTTTCATGTCATGTCACCTTTAAGAACCACCTTTGAAACAAGCTGAACCCCCTTGAAACAAGATTTTTGTAAGTAACAACGTTCTCACCGGCAGTATTACTATTAGCTAGGTGTAATCGCGATTGAAACAGTACCATCTGCTAACTGAAAATATACCCCCAAAAAACGTAAATGAGCTTGACATTTATTTAGGCGGAAATGGCTAATTCAAAACAAGTTTGCTGGAAGCGATCATTGTCAGTAACAATGCCAAATACGACCATTTGATCTTAGACTAGCGCCCTGCACGGTGGAGAAGCTGACCTCAGTAAATTGTGCTATGAGCAAGCTAGCCTAGCTGCTGTTGCTAGCCAAACTTAAGGGGATTGTTTGACTGCGCCGGAAATGAAAAACGTTTCTTTTGACGTCAAGTTTAGGCTGTGGCATTGAAGACAGCGACGCACCACACAAGCTTGAGTTTAAATACATTATTTAATGTGACATTACTTACTGTACATGCAAGTCTTGATTTGCTTAAATGTAACCTACATGTGCTGCTAGTACACCACGGCACGATACGATACTCGCTGTACAACAGCACATCTATGCACACTGTATCCATGCGTCGTTGCTAACGTGTGCTGACGTTATGACGTAGGCTAGCACTGACTACCCTTTGTTGACAAAAGGCACTTTTTGCCACAAAAACGTAATTTCATCTTAAACCATGCTACGGAACGTTCGCGCGAATACAAGCAACTCAATCGGGACCAAGACGAACATTTTGACACCGACGTTGTCTATGTAGTGCAAATATTCAAGTTTTTTTAGGGGTGGGAAAATAATAAAAAATATATGTGAGAGAACAGGTTGTGGCCTTGCAGAAGGCAAAGCACACCCAATGAGTCAGGACTGTAGGTAAGAGGGAGACTGGGGGAGGCAGGGGGAAGGCTGGGAGGGGAACAAGAAAGAATCAGTCTTGAGAACAGGTGTGACACTTTAAAACGGCTGTTAACTTTTATAGCTGTTGGATGAAGTGAGACACAGAGAGAGATTGATAAGAGCTCCTCCCTAGTTTCAAGTGTATTACTGTCTGTAACAGTAATCATTCATCATCATTCTGATCCTTTTGCCACTCCCTAATGGGGGTTAGTGGTCTGTCCAACCTCTAATAACAACCTACCAACCCTGTAGACAGAACCTGTACACTACTTTTACACCACCTTAACACCACCTGTGCACCACCTGTGCACCACCTGTACACACCACCTGTACACACCACCTGTGTACCACCTGTACACACCACCTGTACACACCACCTGTACACCCCACCTGTACACCCCACCTGTACACCCCACCTGTACACCCCACCTGTACACCACCTGTACACACCACCTGTACACACCACCTATACACCACCTGTACACGCCACCTGTACACCATCTGTCTACAGGCTTCTCCCAGTTCCTCTGTGTCATACAGGCCTCTCCCATTCAGACAGACAGACAGGCCTCTCCCATTCAGACAGGCCTCTCCCAGTCAGACAGACAGACAGTTTAAGCTGCTGATGAAACAGCACTCAGGGCTGATTCACTGCTGTTAGCCCCACAGCCAGGCAGCAGTGATGTTAGCCCCACAGCTAGGCAGCAGTGATGTTAGCCCCACAGCCAGGCAGCAGTGATGTTAGCCCCACAGCTAGGCAGCAGTGATGTTAGCCCCACAGCTAGGCAGCAGTGATGTTAGCCCCACAGCCAGGCAGCAGTGATGTTAGCCCCGCAGCCAGGCAGCAGTGATGTTAGCCCCACAGCTAGGCAGCAGTGATGTTAGCCCCACAGCTAGGCAGCAGTGATGTTAGCCCCACAGCCAGGCAGCAGTGATGTTAGCCCCACAGCCAGCCAGCAGTGATGTTAGGCCCACAGCCAGGCAGCAGTGATGTTAGCCCCGCAGCCAGGCAGCAGTGATGTTAGCCCCGCAGCCAGGCAGCAGTGATGTTAGCCCCGCAGCCAGGCAGCAGTGATGTTAGCCCCACAGCCAGGCAGCAGTGATGTTAGCCCCACAGCCAGGCAGCAGTGATGTTAGCCCCACAGCCAGGCAGCAGTGATGTTAGCCCCACAGCCAGGCAGCAGTGATGTACAGTACGTCCAAACACACTGAAGGAGGAGGGCTTGTTCTGGGACCTGGAAGGCCTCACGTAGGGTCCTGGAGATGTGCCGGGCTGAGGACCAGCTCTGGCCGGCTCTTGGCCGCTCTCTGAACTGCAGGGTGGCTTTATGGTCTCTGGAGAAGAGAGTTGTAGCTCTGACCATCCGGACGGCAATCAGTTAACATTAGGCAGCAGGCTGCTTGCGATGGCTGCAAGGGAAGTTCACATGAGGGAATGTGCCACAGCCGCTAGGTAAACACACACAGAGAGGACACGATCTGTTCTACGGCTGTCAGAGAACATGAGCTGGAGCAGGTCAGGGAGGGGGAGGGCGGGTGAGGAAGGAGGGTGGGTGAGGAGGGAGGGGGAGGAGGGTGGGTGAGGAGGGAGGGGGAGGAGGGTGGGTGAGGAGGGAGGGGGAGGAGGGCGGGTGAGGAAGGAGGGGGAGGAGGGCAGGTGAGGAGGCAGGGTGAAGAGGGAGGGTGAGGTGGGCAGGTGAGGTAGGGTGAGGATGGTGGGTGAGGTTGGAGAGGGAGGAAGGAGGGTATTCACCCACCTCTATCCCGTTCCTCCTCCCCCCAGGCCCTGACCCCCGTCTCCCATGGGCAGCTAACTGACGTCAGTGTGTGACCCAGGACCCTGGCATCCACACAGCACCCATCCACCCCTCCCCAAACCACCCCTCCTCCCCCATCCACCCCTCCCCCAACCACCCATCCTCCCCCAACCACAAACCCCACCCCCAACCATTCCCACCCCTTCCCCTCCTCCCAGAGAGAGAAGAGGGCCCTTCATCCTCTCAAGGACAACGACCCTGGAGCAGTGTTTACAACTTCCTGTCTCTGAGTAGGGCTCCTCTGATATGATCCCCTCACTCCTTCCCTCCCCCTCTCTCTCTCTCCCTCTCTCTGCTCTCCCTCCCTGTGCTTTCTCTCTCTCCCTCTCTGCTATCTCTCTCTCCCTCTCTGCTATCTCTCCCTCTCTGTCTTCCTATCTCCCTCTCTCTCTCTTAATACGTGCTCTCTCTCTTCTCAGGGAGGTTCCTCAGCCTGAAGAGGATCTCAGTGTGATGGTCTGATGTAGAGAACCCCAGACTGCAGCACACACATCACACTGAGAGGATTCTAAGAAACCTCCTGGTTCCTTTAACTCCTTCTGACGTTTGATAAGAAACAGACAGCAGAGCTCCCCGCCTCACATGGACCGGAGGCACCCCCCACTGTGACATACCTTTTTCTGGCCAGCGCCCAATGAGAAGGCCCGTTAGTGTTTGGGAAGGGAGAGAGAGATAGAGAGAGGGGGAGACAGCACTGAGCGCACAGCACTGAACACACAGCACTGAGCACACATCACTGAGCACACATCACTGAGCACACATCACTGAACACACAGCACTGAGCACACATCACTGAACACACAGCACTGAACACACAGCACTGAACACACAGCACTGACCACACAGCACTGAGCACACATCACTGAGCACACAGCACTGAGCACACAGCACTGAGCACACAGCACTGTGCACACATCACTGAACACAGCACTGGACACACAGCACTGAGCACACAGCACTGAACACATAGCACTGAGCACACTGAGCACACAGCACTGAGCACACATCACTGAGCACACATCACTGAGCACACATCACTGAACACACAGCACTGAGCACACAGCACTGAACACACAGCACTGAGCACACAGCACTGAACACACAGCACTGAGCACACAACACTGAACACACATCACTGAACACACATCACTGAGCACACAGCACTGAGCACACAGCACTGAGCACACAGCACACAGCACTGAGCACACTGAGCACACAGCACTGAGCACACAGCACTGAACACACATCACTGAGCACACAGCACTGAGCACACTGAGCACACAGCACTGAATACACATCACTGAGCACACAGCACTGAGCACACTGAGCACACAGCACTGAACACACAGCACTGAGCACACAGCACTGAGCACACTGAGCACACAGCACTGATTACTGAACACACTGAGCACACTGAGCAGGCCAGCCTGCTAGCAGACCCTGACAGCTGCTAGCTGGCTTTCGCTCAGGCAGTCAACACACTAGCACCATTGAGTCTAGAGGTTACCAAGATGGCCAACACATCAACAATGAAGAGAGAGAGAGAGAGATAGGGGGAGATTATGGTGAAGAGAGGAGATGTGGTCACCCAGATCACCGCCGTTTCATGGGGTCACGTTGAGAAATCTGAGCCACAGTTTACGTTCCAATGGGGTGAACAGCAGCTGATTGGTTGCTGTTGGTAAACAGAAGAAGGCTGACATTCTTTGCAGCGTGGTAGGAGAAAAACCTTGTACACACACACGCACTCTCTAACACACACACGCTAACACACACACACGCACTCTCTAACACACACGCTAACACACACACACGCACTCTCTAACACACACACGCTAACACACACACACGTACTCTCTAACACACAAACGCTAACACACACACGCTAAGACACACACACACACTCACTAACACACACGCTAACACACACACACTCTCTAACAAACACACGCTAACACACACACACACTCTCCAACACACACCCACACGCACTCTCTAACACACACACGCTAACACACACCCACACACTCGCAAACACACACACACACACACACTCTCTAACACACACACACACCAACACACTCACACACTGTCACACCTAACCCCAGCCTGTCATTGTCCCTGAGCCTCTAAGCACTGCTGGCCAGGGAGCTGATGACAAGGCTGTCCTGTAAACACACAGTCCTCCAGACAGACGTCACTAATCAGCACCTGCAGAGGAGCGCACCCCCACCCTGTGTCATCTGGACGCCTCGCTGCTTCGTAATGAGCACTCAGGTGTGGCCGGTGATTCAGCTGCTTCTGATAAGAGCTTCTGTGTTGCTGTGTAACTCTAGCTGAACTATGACCAGCACAACCAGGAACCGCAGGAGAGGTGAGGAAAGGAGAGGAGAGGAAAGGAGAGGAGAGGAAAGGAGAGACCAGTTCAGCAAAAATGCGTTCTGTGAAAACAAATGTGGAAGACGTGTCAGTTGTTTATTCTGGGGAGGATAGACACAAAACTAGTTTAGAGTTGACTTCACTTTCAATGGAAGTTTTATAGTGATTGAGAATAATGTCTGAGAATGTCACTGGTCGGGAGCTAAACACAACTCTTAAAGATAATTATGGGCTGGCTGAGCTGGGAGACACTCTGAAGTCATCATTCAGATGGGGGGAGAAAGGACATTGAGGACTCTTGAGGGAGTCAGTGTGTGTGGATAACGGTAAAGGAAACACACACACAGACACGCACACAAACACACACGCACACACACACGCGCGCACACACACAGAGCTGCAATGATGCTTCATCTGACACCACAACTCTCCATGTCACACTGCACTCTCCATGTCACTCTGCACTCTCCATGTCACTCTGCACTCTCCATGTCACACTGCACTCTCCATGTCACACTGCACTCTCCATGTCACTCTGCACTATCCATGTCACTCTGCACTCTCCATGTCACACTGCACTCTCCATGTCACTCTGCACTCTCCATGTCACACTGCACTCTCCATGTCACACTGCACTCTCCATGTCACACTGCACTCTCCATGTCACTCTGCACTCTCCATGTCACTCTGCACTCTCCATGTCACTCTGCACTCTCCATGTCACACTGCACTCTCCATGTCACTCTGCACTCTCCATGTCACACTGCACTCTCCATGTCACACTGCACTCTCCATGTCACACTGCACTCTCCATGTCACACTGCACTCTCCATGTCACTCTGCACTCTCCATGTCACTCTGCACTCTCCATGTCACTCTGCACTCTCCATGTCACTCTGCACTCTCCATGTCACACTGCACTCTCCATGTCACACTGCACTCTCCATGTCACACTGCACTCTCCATGTCACACTGCACTCTCCATGTCACTCTGCACTCTCCATGTCACACTGCACTCTCCATGTCACTCTGCACTCTCCATGTCACACTGCACTCTCCATGTCACACTGCACTCTCCATGTCACACTGCACTCTCCATGTCACTCTGCACTCTCCATGTCACTCTGCACTCTCCATGTCACACTGCACTCTCCATGTCACTCTGCACTCTCCATGTCACTCTGCACTCTCCATGTCACTCTGCACTCTCCATGTCACACTGCACTCTCCATGTCACACTGCACTCTCCATGTCACACTGCACTCTCCATGTCACACTGCACTCTCCATGTCACACTGCATCTCAGCCACCATGAAGGAGCTGTCTTGGGTTTGTCACACTCAGACATCCCGACCTGCAAAAACTCATTTCAGGGAGGTGGCTTCACCGGCTAGTTAGTTTACATCAGTGCAGTAAGACGAGACTCCAGCTCAGGCCCATAGCTAAGGAGAGAAACCCTGCATACGCTCCAGCTGAACATCTGGTGTGTCAGCTGAGGCGTGCAGGAGCAACCCAAACCCTGCAGGGCTTAACTCCTGCCAGAGCAGTCACAGCTCCCACAACCTGCACACTGCTGCTACCTGAACACTGCTGCTACCTGCACACTGCTGCTACCTGAACACTGCTGCTACCTGCACACTGCTGCTACCTGAACACTGCTGCTCCGGCACACTGCTGCTACCTGAACACTGCTGCTCCTGCACACTGCTGCTCCTGCACACTGCTGATACCTGAACACTGCTGCTACCTGAACACTGCTGCTACCTGAACACTGCTGCTCCGGCACACTGCTGCTACCTGAACACTGCTGCTCCTGCACACTGCTGCTACCTGAACACTGCTGCTACCTGAACACTGCTGCTCCTGCACACTTCTGCTACCTGAACACTGCTGCTACCTGAACACTGCTGCTCCTGCACACTGCTGCTACCTGAACACTGCTGCTCCTGCACACTGCTGCTACCTGAACACTGCTGCTACCTGAACACTGCTGCTACCTGAACACTGCTGCTACCTGAACACTGCTGCTCCTGCACACTGCTGCTACCTGAACACTGCTGCTCCTGCACACTGCTGCTACCTGAACACTGCTGCTACCTGAACACTGCTGCTACCTGAACACTGCTGCTCCTGCACACTGCTGCTACCTGAACACTGCTGCTCCTGCACACTGCTGCTCCTGCACACTGCTGATACCTGAACACTGCTGCTACCTGAACACTGCTGCTACCTGAACACTGCTGCTCCTGAACACTGCTGCTACCTGAACACTGCTGCTACCTGAACACTGCTGCTACCTGAACACTGCTGCTACCTGAACACTGCTGCTACCTGAACACTGCTGCTCCTGCACACTGCTGCTACCTGAACACTGCTGCTCCTGCACACTGCTGCTACCTGAACACTGCTGCTACCTGAACACTGCTGCTACCTGAACACTGCTGCTCCTGCACACTGCTGCTACCTGAACACTGCTGCTCCTGCACACTGCTGCTCCTGCACACTGCTGATACCTGAACACTGCTGCTACCTGAACACTGCTGCTACCTGAACACTGCTGCTCCTGAACACTGCTGCTACCTGAACACTGCTGCTACCTGAACACTGCTGCTACCTGAACACTGCTGCTACCTGAACACTGCTGCTACCTGAACACTGCTGCTCCTGCACACTGCTGCTACCTGAACACTGCTGCTACCTGAACACTGCTGCTACCTGAACACTGCTGCTCCTGCACACTGCTGCTCCTGCACACTGCTGCTCCTGCACACTGCTGCTACCTGAACACTGCTGCTCCTGAACACTGCTGCTACCTGAACACTGCTGATACCTGAACACTGCTGCTGCTTTCGTTCTCCACCCACGAAACCTCCACCTGCCCTCTATCTCCACCCACAACACCTCCACGTGCCCTCTATCTCCACCCACAACACCTCCACCTGCCCTGTATCTCCACCCATGACACCTCCACCTGCCCTCTATCTCCACCCACAACACACCTCCACCTGCCCTCTATCTCCACCCACAACACCTCCACGTGCCCTCTATCTCCACACACAACACACCTCCACCTGCCCTCTATCTCCACCCACAACACACCTCCACCTGCCCTCTATCTCCACCCACAACACCACCTGCCCTCTATCTCCACCCACAACACCTCCACGTGCCCTCTATCTCCACCCACGACACACCTCCACCTGCCCTCTATCTCCACCCACATCACACCTCCACCTTCCCTCTATCTCCACCCACATCACACCTCCACCTTCCCTCTATCTCCACCCACATCACACCTCCACCTGCCCTCTATCTCCACCCACGACACCTCCACCTGCCCTCTACCCCACCCACGACACCTCCACCTGCCCTCTACCCCACCCACGACACCTCCACCTGCCCTCTACCCCACCCACGACACCTCCACCTGCCCTCTATCTCCACCCACGACACCTCCACCTGCTCTCTATCTCCTCCCACGACACCTCCACCTGCCCTCTATCTCCACCCACGACACCTCCACCTGCCCTCTACCCCACCCACGACACCTCCACCTGCCCTCTATCTCCACCCACGACACCTCCACCTGCCCTCTACCCCACCCACAACACCTCCACCTGCCCTCTACCCCACCCACGACACCTCCACCTGCCCTCTATCTCCACCCACAACACCTCCACCTGCCCTCTATCTCCACCCACATCACACCTCCACCTGCCCTCTATCTCCACCCACGACACCTCCACCTGCCCTCTATCTCCACCCACATCACACCTCCACCTGCCCTCTATCTCCACCCACAACACACCTCCACCTGCCCTCTACCCCACCCACGACACCTCCACCTGCCCTCTATCTCCACCCACGACACCTCCACCTGCCCTCTATCTCCACCCACATCACACCTCCACCTGCCCTCTATCTCCACCCACGACACCTCCACCTGCCCTCTATCTCCACCCACGATACCTCCACCTGCCAAAAAGGAGGCGACTGGGATGGCTAAACATCAAAAGCTTTAGAAGGGTTCTGCCCCTGCCTCTACCTGCCCCTGCCTCTACATGCCCCTGCCTCTACATGCCCCTGCCTCTACATGCCCCTGCCTCTACATGCCCCTGCCTCTACCTGCCCCTACCTGCACCTACCTGCACCTACCTGCACCTACCTTTACCTGCCTCTGCCTCTACCTGCCCCTCCCTTTATCACACACACACACACACACACACACACACACACACACACACAAACATTAAGAGGAAGGAGTCCTCCCTAGCTCGTGCAGCAGTGTCTCTCTCCCCCACGGAGCCATGAGACCTTATACAGAGAACTAGAGAGGGTACAATTTCTGGGGAAATTGTAGGGTGTGCTTGCTTGCGTCGGTTGCACAGGGGTCCGTTTTTTACATTACATTTACATTTATTCATTTAGCAGACGCTTTTATCCAAAGCGACTTCCAAGAGAGAGCTTTACAAAGTGCATAGGTCACTGATCATAACAACGAGATAGCCACAAAACCATGCAACGGAACGTAAATAAAAATACAACCAACGCAATCGCTACCAAGACGAACCTTTTGACACCGCCATTGTGTATGTAGTCCAAATATTGACTGATCCTTAGGGGGGCGAAAATAAATAATAATAATAAATAAATAAATATGGTAGAGAACAAAGGTTGTGCTCTCGCCGAAGGCTTGAGCACACCCAAATAGAAAGAAAGAGAGAGGGGGAAAGAGAGACAGAGCAATACAGAGAGAGGGGGAGAGAAAGAGAGACAGAGCCAGAGAGGGGGGAGAGAGAGAGAGAGGGGGGGGGAGTCCAGTGTCTTTTGGGAGTCTGTCTGGCTCGTTTTAACATGCATGCTGATGAATGGTCCTGGAACCAGGAAGTGCATGAGTGCGCGGTGCTGTGCGCGGGGGGGTTGACCCTGGGGTCGTTTGTTTCCCTCTCTGGTACCGCCAGAGAACGCCCCTACTCCGCCACGCAGAGCTGGTTGTGTGGCTGGAATGAGCTCACTTCAAAGGTGTTCATAAATCAAGCTGCCATGCAAAGGAACACCCTTCCTCCTTCCCCCTCTAACTTCTCCATCTCCTTTTCTCTACAACACCCCCCAGCCCTCTACGCCCTCTACCTTCCCAGCCCCCCACCCCCCAGCCCTCTACCTTCCCAGCCCCCCACCCCCCAGCCCTCTACCTTCCCAGCCCCCCACCCCCCAGCCCTCTACCTTCCCAGCCCCCCACCCCCCAGCCCTCTACCTTCCCAGCCCCCCACCCCCCAGCCCTCTACCTTCCCAGCCCCCCAGCCCTCTACCTTCCCAGCCCCCCACCCCCCAGCCCTCTACCTTCCCAGCCCCCCACCCCCCAGCCCTCTACCTTCCCAGCCCCCCACCCCCCAGCCCTCTACCTTCCCAGCCCCCCACCCCCCAGCCCTCTACCTTCCCAGCCCCCCACCCCCCAGCCCTCTACCTTCCCAGCCCCCCACCCCCCAGTCCTCTACCTTCCCAGCCCCCCACCCCCCAGTCCTCTACGCCCTCTACCTTCCCTGCGTAGGGTGAAGTGCCCATCCCAGGAACACAACGTCATTTTGCACTGCCGTAAATCGAACCAGCAACCTTCTGATTGGTAGCCCGATTTCATAACTGCTCAGCCATCAGACACCCACCCACCAAGTACACCATCTCTTGGTCAGTTTTTGGCACTTGCTTTATGAGATGCAGTTTGTACAACTCCTTCACTGGTAACTGGGAATACAAGAGATTACATTAAATTCAACAGTTCCTCATGCAGAATTCATCTGCCATTAACTGAACATCTCACTATGTTCAGCTTCCATGCTCTGTTCAACAGGATCGGAATGTGCAAATCGTTTTTCTATTCATTATTCTCATCATTTCAGTGTAACTGAAAATTCCACACCAGCTTGTAAGTAAGTAAGTAAGTAAGACTTTATTTATATAGCACATTTCATACAAGAATTGTAGCTCAAGGTGCTTTACATAAAATCAATAAAAACAATAATACAAGTGATAAAAGTAATAATAAAAATAGCAAATCTATAAAAACAACAATATAACTAATAAAAGTAGCAAAACCCTTCTGAGATAAAAATTACTTAAATGCTTTGGTAAAAAGGTAGGTTTTAAACTGTCTTTTGAAAATGTGTAGTGTGTTTGCTTCCCCAATAATTATGGGCAATTTGATCCATAGTTTTGGGACGTAATTGACAAAGGCCACATCACCAATCTTCTTCTGACTGTTTCTGGTGACCTCTAATAGGCCTGCATTTGATGATCACAGTGTTCTAGCTGGTGTGTAGTTTATAAGGGAGTTAGCAATGTAGCTTGGTCCTTGTCTGTGTAGAGCTTTGTATGTGAGGAAAAGGACCTCACAGTCAATTCTGAAGGTAACGGGGAGCCAGTGTAAAGTAGCTAGGACAGGACTAATGTGTTCTCTCCTTTTATTTTTTCTTAATAATATAGCTGCAGAATTTTGAATGAGCTGTAGTCTTTCAGTGGTTTTCTTGGGAAGACCAGCGAAAAGTGCGTTACAGTAGTCCAGCCGTCTGGATATACATGCATGAATTAACTTCTCTGCATCATTTTGGTTTATGAATGGTCGTACCTTTGCTATATTCCTCAGGTGAAAGAAAGCTGTTTTGGTCACTTTATTAAAGTGAGAGTTGAAATTAAAATCTGAGTCCAGGATTACACAGAGACTCGTCACCTCTGGTTTAAGACAGGGGGTTAAGCCTCCTAGATTCTTAGTAAGCATCTCTCTTTTGGATTTGGGGCCACATAGTAGGACTTATGTAAATAAAAGTACATGGGGAGAGAACTACCAGCAGCTACCATACATGTTGGCATATCTGCATCCATCTCTGCTGAAGCAGTCAATGTCTCTTCAACATCTTAATCTTAATCATCCTGTGATGAAAAGCATCCTGTTGGGGGTTAACTGCTACTACAAGTTGAAAAAGGCACCAACTGATATTTACTCTGTATCATGTCAGATATGATTAAAACCAAGCGTCGAGGCTACAATCACAAGCGTATAGCCTAAGCAAAATATGTCTTACCTGTTCGTAGTATGTTTTTATATTTAATATAACATAAATTTAACATGCTATCTAGTCCAACACTATTTCACCTGTAATATGTATGGACTGGCTACTGCATTTAAATGTATGCATTGACTCGGCCGGCAATGGTCTCCCACACCAATTGTCTCTCCTACGCTGCTACAGCTGTGTTGCTTTTTTTGCGGAATATGTGCTCAGATTCACCATAAACAGGTATTAACACTTCTATCTGATGTGTGGTGAAGTTTTTTGCCGTTACCATTTTCTGTTTCTAAGCATACTTCTTAAAAGTATATCAAAAGTGAACTATTTTTTAAGTATACTTCTTACAAAAGTGAACTATTTTCAAAGCATACTTAAAGATCCTGTAAAGTGGAATTAAAAACGAGTTTCAAGTTCACCACACCACAGAATAATGTGTTATTAACTACCCATCCAAATTCGAATGAAAAAAAAACCCGACAAGTATGTTCAATTAGGCTTTGAAATCGTAAGAAAATCAGCAGTCTTCTCTGTTCGAGACTGGGGGGGCGTGTCGCCTGAAGGAGCTGAAGCTCGACCCCCTCACTGGAAGGCGCCGCCTCTCTCAAGTAAGCTACCTACGACCCAGATAATGGACGCTACGTCAAGCCGAACAAAACAGTATAGAATTAGAATGTATTTGTTCAATGAGTGAAACATACAGATGCATATGAAATATTCCCCTGAGCTGTAACACAGGAGTAAACGTCAGTAGCCGCTCTTCACAGTAAACAGCAGACAGTGAGCTCTCCAACTTCTACTTCTAGCACATTAGCTACCATTTCACCAAAATACCATCATTCTACACCGAGTAGCCTAATATCAAGTTAGCGGTTTGCACTAATTATAGCAGAGATACCTCTGGAAAAGTTATCTAGTATAATTATAACAAGCACACAGAACTGCTCCAAATCGATGAACTGCTGGCGGCGGTGGATGGTCCAGGTGCGACTGGAGGATGAACGGCCGGGAGGGCGATGCTCGGTACGGCTCCGCGCTGCAAGAGAAGCCGTGTGTTGGTGAACCCCGTCTGTCTCTGGTCCATGTTAAAACTGTCCGCCGTGAAATGGTCAGTGCAGAGGCGGCTGTTGGAGTTTATCCGAAGCTTTCCATGAGCGTGGCTCTTCACAAAATCTATCAACCTATTTTTCCTTTCATTATCAACTTAAATGGCGTTGCAGCACAGCTGGAGTTCTTGCATCCAGGGAAGATGCAGTTGCGGGTGGTGGGAGACATCCTGAAGCTAGCTAGCTAGCTGATGTAAGCTACAATAACAGTACAGCAGGAGGAGCCATTCAGTGATCTGACGTAGATGGGGCGAAATGACGTAGATAGGGCATTTTTTGGCTCCGCCCATTAAAACCTGATCTGAAAACGGAAGAGAAACTATTCTTCGGTCTAACTCCACATTTCAGTGCGACAAGGTTTTAGCGCTTTGCACATGCTTTCAGGAACTCATTTCACACGTATATAATGTACTTAGAAGCAAAACATGGAATTTACTTTACAGGATCTTTAAAAGTATATCAAAATTGAACTATTTTCTAAGTATACTCCTTAAAAGTATATAAAAAGTGAACTATTTTCTATGCATATTTCTTAAAAGTATATCAAAAGTGAACTAAAAGTGTACTACCCATATTTTAGTATACTTATAGTATACTTTTATATACTTCTTTTTTGTAAGGGCAAAAATCCCTCAGGCTAGCCTCAGGCATCACAGGCTAGCCTCAGGAATCACGGGTTAGCCTCAGGCATCACGGGTTAGCCTCAGGCATCACGGGTTAGCCTCAGGCATCACAGAGTAGCCTCAGGCATCACGGTTTAGCCTCAGGCATCACAGTCTAGCCTCAGGCATCACAGACTAGCCTCAGGCATCACAGGCCAGCCTCAGGCATCACAGAGTAGCCTCAGGCATCACAGTCTAGCCTCAGGCATCACGGGCTAGCCTCAGGCTTCACAGGCTAGCCTCAGGCATCACAGGCTAGGCTCAGGCATCACAGGCTAGCCTCAGGCATCACAGGCTAGCCTCAGGCATCACAGGCTAGCCTCAGGCTTCACAGGCTAGCCTCAGGCTTCACAGGCTAGCCTCAGGCTTCACAGTCTAGCCTCAGGCATCACAGTCTAGCCACAGGCATCACAGTCTAGCCTCAGGCATCACAGTCTAGCCTCAGGCATCACAGACTAGCCTCAGGCATCACAGACTAGCCTCAGGCATCACAGGCTAGCCTCAGGCATCACAGGCTAGCCTCAGGCATCACAGTCTAGCCTCAGGCATCACAGTCTAGCCTCAGGCATCACAGTCTAGCCTCAGGCATCACAGTCTAGCCTCAGGCTTCACAGGCTAGCCTCAGGCATCACAGTCTAGCCTCAGGCATCACAGTCTAGCCTCAGGCTTCACAGGCTAGCCTCAGGCATCACAGTCTAGCCTCAGGCTTCACAGGCTAGCCTCAGGCATCACGGGTTAGCCTCAGGCATCACATGCTAGCCTCAGGCATCACATGCTAGCCTCAGGCATCACAGGCTAGACACAGGCATCACAGGCTAGCCTCAGGCTTCACAGGCTAGCCTCAGGCATCACAGGCTAGGCTCAGGCATCACAGGCTAGCCTCAAGCATCACAGGCTAGCCTCAGGCATCACGGGCTAGCCTCAGGCATCACAGGCTAGCCTCAGGCATCACAGTCTAGCCTCAGGCATCACAGGCTAGCCTCAGGCATCACAGGCTAGCCTCAAGCTTCACAGGCTAGCCTCAGGCATCACTGGCTAGGCTCATGCATCACAGGCTAGCCTCAGGAATCACGGGCTAGCCTCAGGCATCACGGGCTAGCCTCAGGCATCACAGTCTAGCCACAGGCATCACAGTCTAGCCTCTGGCATCACAGGCTAGCCTCAGGCATCTCAGAGTAGCCTCAGGCATCACAGGCACCTCAGGCATCACAGACTAGCCTCAGGCATCACAGTCTAGCCACAGGCATCACAGTCTAGCCACAGGCATCACAGTCTAGCCTCTGGCATCACAGGCTAGCCTCAGGCATCACAGTTTAGCCTCAGGCATCTCAGAGTAGCCTCAGGCATCACGGGCTAGCCTCAGGCATCATAGGCTCTGGCAAACAACCAGACACCATGTGTTTTTGAGTTGAATGGGACACTTTCAATAAAATAATATTTATTTTAAGTTACGGTTTGCTTATATTGATTTGGATATTTCCACTAATTGTGCATCCATGGAAAACGTTTCTCATGTCCCCTTCGTCTCTGATGACATCGCTTTCGACCACTCTTGCTCACTCTTGCTCTCTCATCTTCGGCTAACCACTCATCAAAAGTTCTTCCCCCCAAAAGATCGAAGTTAACATGAAACATGTTTGCTTACTGTTAATCTTGAAATGACAACGACAACCAAGTGACAACCAAGTGACAACGAAAATTACCAATGACAACCAAAAATGTAACCGTTATTTTAAGTGCACACTAATATGGAACGCTCCATTTTAAGGAAAATGTAAACAGGCGTACTGTAAACACCTGTACACCGTACAGTACTTTATGCTCAATAAAGCACACCCCGTGACTCACTCTCAACCAATCAGAATGCTTGATTTCAACCACCCGTATTATAATTATATTTAGTCATTTAGCAGACGCTCTTATCCAGAGCTACTTACAGTAAGTACAGAGACATACTCCCCGAGGCAAGTAGGGTGAAGTGCCTTGCCCAAGGACACAACGACATTAGGCACAGCAGGGAATTGAACCAACAACCTTCTGATTAATAGACCGCTCAGCCATCTGACCCCTTATTGAATCAACTAGTATTGAAATTACATTGGTAAAAGCTAGTTTCAAGCTATTTTGACATTGCTATTTCAGTTAAATGGCTGCTTTGTGATCAGCGATTTTCACGTCTTTCAAGGTTGCGATTCTCTTTGAAGATTCTCTTTCAGCAAGTGTCGCAGAAACTCGTACTGCCTACCCGTTGGGTGGAGAGAGAGAGGTGGGGGGAGAGAGAGAGGTGGGGGGGAGAGAGAGAGAGGTGGGGGGAGAGAAAGAGAGAGATGGGGGGAGAGAGAGAGGATGGGGGGAGAGAAAGAGAGGTGGGGGGAGAGAGAGAGAGAGGTGGGAGAGAGAGAGGTGGGGAGAGAGAGAGAGAGAGAGGTGGGAGAGAGAGGTGGGAGAGAGAGAGAGGTGGGGGGAGAGAGAGAGAGAGAGAAAAAAAGGAGGAAAAGGAGACGATTTTCAGAGAGAGAGACAGACAGAGACATCCATAAGGAGAGAGAGAGGTCTGTGTGTGATTTCCTGATAAGGAGCTACATTCTTGATGGTGCAACAGTGTAATCCTGTGTGGACCTGACAGTGTTTACTCTGCAGCAGCAGCAAACAGCTCATCAACAGCTGCGCAGCCAGCACAGACACACAGCCAGCACAGACACACAGCCAGCAGACACCCAGACAGCACAGACACACAGCCAGCAGACACACAGCCAGCACAGATACACAGCCAGCACAGACACACAGCCAGCACAGACACACAGCCAGCATAGATACACAGACACACAGCCAGCACAGACACACAGCCAGCATAGATACACAGACACCTAGACAGCACAGACACACAGCCAGCACAGATACACAGCCAGCACAGACACACAGCCAGCACAGACACCCAGACAGCACAGACACACAGCCAGCATAGATACACAGACACACAGCCAGCACAGACACACATCCAGCACAGCCAGCACAGACACACAGCCAGCACAGACACACAGCCAACACAGACACACAGCCAGCACAGACACACAGCCAGCACAGACACAGCCAGCAAATACACACAGCCAGCACAGACACCCAGACAGCACAGACACACAGCCAGCACAGATACACAGCCAGCACATACACGCAGCCAGCACAGACACACAGCCAGCACAGACACACAGCCAACACAGCCAGCACAGACACACAGCCAGCACAGATACACAGACACACAGCCAGCACAGACACACAGCCAACACAGAAACACAGCCAGCACAGATACACAGCCAGCACAGACACACAGCCAGCACAGATACACAGCCAGCACAGACACACAGCCAGCACAGACACACAGCCAGCACAGCCAGCACAGACACACAGCCAGCACAGCCAGCACAGACACACAGCCAGCACAGATACACAGACACACAGACACACAGCCAGCACAGACACACAGCCAGCACAGACACACAGCCAGAACAGACACACAGACACACAGCCAGCACAGACACACAGCCAGCACAGACACACAGACACACAGACAGCACAGACACACAGCCAGCACAGACACACAGACACACAGCCAGCACAGACACACAGCCAGCACAGACACACAGCCAGCACAGACACACAGCCAGCACAGACACACAGACACACAGCCAGCACAGACACACAGCCAGCACAGACACACAGCCAGCACAGACACACAAAACAGACACACAGCCAGCACAGACACACAGACACACAGCCAGCACAGATCCATCACTACCAGCACCTAGCAGCAGCCCTTGATCCCGCCAGTCAAAACAGCTCTTCCAGGGGCATCTGGGGTCAGCAAAGCCATAACAGTGATAGGAGACTTTTGATTAACAAAAACACAAATGCACACACACACATGCAAACTCTCTCTCTCTCACACACACATTCACACAAACAAATGCAAACACATACACTCACAGTTCTCCCTACCCCCTGAGGAACACTGATGAGTTTTAACTTGTTACAGCAGCTAATCAAAAGAGACACTTGGAGATAATCAAGCAAGACAGTTGACACACCAAAGTATCATCTCATCTCATATCATACCACACACACACACACACACACACACACACACACACACACACACACACAAGCCCACCCACACACAAGTCCGCTCACCCACCCACACACACCACATACACACAAGCCCACACACCCACACACACACAGACCCACACATACACACCCACACACATACAGGCCTACATTTACACACACACACATTCCTCTGATTGCCTCTCATCTGCCATGATGTCACAACAATTCGTCTTCATTCTTAGCAGATGTGGAAACTAGAGTAATCAAGACTGTTCTGTTACACACTCAGGCTGGGGCTGAAAGGGATAGAGAGAGAGACACAACATGGAGAGAGAGAGAGACAGAGAGAGACAACATAGAGAGAGAGACAGAGAGACACAACATAGAGAGAGAGAGACAGAGAGACACAACATAGAGAGAGAGACAGAGAGAGACAACATAGAGAGAGACAGAGAGAGAGACAGAGAGACAGCATAGATAGAGAGACAGAGAGAGACAACATAGAGAGAGACAGAGAGAGAGACAGAGAGACACAACATAGAGAGAGACAGAGAGATACAACATAGAGAGAGACAGAGAGACACAACATAGAGAGAGAGACAGAGAAACACAACATAGAGAGACAGAGAGAGAGACAGAGAAACACAACATAGAGAGACAGAGAAAGACAACATAGAGAGAGACAGAGCGAGAGAGACAGAGAGACACAACATAGAGAGAGAGAGACAGAGAGACACAACATAGAGAGAGAGACAGAGAGACACAACATAGAGAGAGAGACAGAGAGACAAAACATAGAGAGACACAACATAGAGAGAGACAGAGAGACACAACTTAAGAGAGAGAGAGACACAACATAGAGACAGAGAGAAAGCGACATAGAGAGATAGTCTGGCGGAGACTCAGCAGGCTCAGTCCTCTGTGATAACCATGATGTGTAACAGACGTGGTCTTGCTCCGTCAGAGGCATACCGGCCAATATCCGCTCCCACCGGGAGTCGAACCTGCCACCTCTCGACTTTCAAGTGCAACCACTACCAACTACACCAACGAAAAGCTAGCAATTCGTTGACGCAGGTGGCCTGTTACATACTTCAGGAGTGAGTTTCACCACACACCGGCTACAGGTGGACACCAGCCCTTTGTGATAACCATGGTGGACACCAGCCCTCTCTGATAACCATGGTGGACACCAGTCCTCTGTGATAACCATGGTGGACACCAGTCCTCTGTGATAACCATGGTGGACACCAGTCCTCTGTGATAACCATGGTGGACACCAGCCCTCTCTGATAACCATGGTGGACACCAGTCCTCTCTGATAACCATGGTGGACACCAGTCCTCTGTGATAACCATGGTGGACACCAGTCCTCTGTGATAACCATGGTGGACACCAGCCCTCTGTGATAACCATGGTGGACACCAGTCCTCTGTGATAACCATGGTGGACACCAGTCCTCTGTGATAACCATGGTGGACACCAGCCCCCTGTGATAACCATGGTGGACACCAGTCCTCTGTGATAACCATGGTGGACACCAGTCCTCTGCGATAACCATGGTGGACACTAGGGGTGAGCGGATCGATCCTGAAGTAGCAATACTTTTGATACTGATGTTGAAAGATACAGATATTTATCTCAGTGATTTTATTTATTTAGAATGAAATGTAGAGTTGAAAATAAGCTTTGAACACTGTGCCGCTCCAGTCTGGTATGCACACAATGCTGCTCCTCCCCTGCTCCGTTTGATGATGTCATGCCATCAAGCACAAGCCAATCAGCAGGGCAGACACTTTGTACGTGAGTGAGAGGTGTCATGATGGCAGAAACTGTACCAAGAGAGGTCTCATGATGGCAGAAAGAAAGAGGAATGTTTGTAAATGAAAACCTTGCAAACTGCGATGTTCGTTGGAAGGCTGTTCGCTACCATGGCAACACCACCAACTTGTACAAACACAAAAAGGAGAACTCCGAGCTGCAGCAGAAACGAAGAGAGGAGGGGGGAAATCCTTCAGACAGTGTGTGTTTATGTGTGTGTGTATCTGTGTGTATGTGTGTGTTTATACTATATGTGTGTGTATATGTGTGTGTGTATACAATATGTGTGTGTGTGCGAAGTGAAGGTTTGCTACCAAGCTTCCACGTCAGTGTTTGTTGATGGTTCTCTGGGGCCTGGGGGTTGTTCCCCCTGGACTCACCACCTCGTTAATCCTCAGAAACATAAACATGTTCTGCTGTTTCTCATGTTCATCTGTGTGTCAGAATCACTGCTGCATGCTGGGAAGAGTGTCAGAATCACTGCTGCATGCTGGGAAGAGTGTCTGAATCACTGCTGCATGCTGGGAAGACACACACCTTACACACACACCTCCCACACACCTTACACACACCTCACACACTACACACACCACACACATCTTACACCCACCCCACATCTGTCTGAGAGGGACAGTCAGGTTGAGTCCCACTCAAACCTTGCTACCCAGTCTGGTCACACTGGAGTTTGAAACCTGGCTCCCCTTCAGCAGGGTGGGACAGTCTGACAGCACTAAGGGTTCAGAGGGGAGTGATGCTGTGACGCAGAGGGGAGTGAGCCAGTAGAACCAACACACTCCTCAACCCCAGACCTGCCAGGACGACGCCAGGCCACGAGCTGCTGCCTTATATGGCTCCCTGCTTGTAGCAGGACACTGTTAACATGAAAAATTGCTCATACTGGAGTCGCCCAGACAATCCTTCATAGGAGGAGGCTGTGTTGTGGTGGGGGAGAGAGGGGGGGGAGAGCCAGAGAGAGAGTCAGAGAGAGAGGGGGAGAGAGGGGGAGAGAGAGTCAGAGAGAGGGCGAGACAGAGGGAGAGAGACAGAGAGAGAAAGGGAGGGAGGTATACAAGTTCCTCTCCTCGCCACAGCCCTTCAGAGACTAGCTAAGCCTTCTGTAAACAGCTTAAGACAAAACACAATTCAGCCAATCTGAACAACTATCTATTCTAATTCAATCAGGTGCTGACATGCCTGTAACAATCATTGAAAAATACTGTTGGTTTCTTCATATCAAATTAGATGATGATGTCCATATACTCTGGATTAGTGTCAGCAGAAGGTGACCTGTGAATCCTCACCGGGCTGATGCCTCCTGCAGCAGGAGACCAGCAGGAGCAGACAACCTTTCTCCTGAGACCAGCAGGAGCAGCAACACACACCTCCAAAACACACCTCACACACAGACCTCACACAGACCTCACACAGACCTCACACAGACCTCACACACACCTCACACAGACCTCACACACACACCTCACACAGACCTCACACACACCTCCAAAACACACCTCACACACACACCTCACACAGACCTCACACAGACCTCACACAGACCTCACACACACCTCACACAGACCTCACACACACCTCACACAGACCTCACACACACCTCCAAAACACACCTCACACACACACCTCACACAGACCTCACACAGACCTCACACAGACCTCACACACACCTCACACAGACCTCACACACACCTCACACAGACCTCACACACACCTCCAAAACACACCTCACACAAACACCTCACACACACACCTCACAAACACCTCACACGCCCGTCAGCCTCTGGGACTGCTAAGATGGACACTAAACTGTGACACCATGACGGCTCACTGGCCGCCCAAAGACACCAGCCGCCTGGCTAGCACCTCCCCCTCCCAGCACCCCCCCCCACACACACACACACACACACACACACACACACACACACACACACACACACACACACACACACACACACACACACACACACACACACACACACACACACACACACACACACACACACTAAACACACTCCTGGGTGTTCCATGGCTTACTGGATGTGATGTCTACTTGAACATGTTATTGCTGTTGTTGATGGAGTAAGTGGACACAATTACACATGTAGGAGCACAGTAACTTATCACTTGATTCCACAAGGGATGATATAATGAGGGTTTTCTGCTTAACCTGCAGCCCCCAGCCTCGTCACAGCTGACAGGAAGTAGTCCTTCTTCCTGTCTGGTTTTAACTCCTGCCTCCCTCAGTCCTCCAAGCCCTCAGCTGAGTGCATCATCACTGAGTTGTCATATTTTCTCTCAGAGTAAGTAGAGCGTGTTGCGGGGGCAGAGCCGGCTCTGTCCGCTACTGTGAGTTTAATGTATAACAAAGGAAGCCAGGAATGTGACTGTCTACGTCCACAATGGCACATGAACACTTACATTACATACTGAAGAATCCACTGACTTCATACAATTACAAACACAGACTTTAAATTAATTAAAAGGAGTTATGAAATGCACTCAGTAAATAACTCACTTCTAAGTGACTGGCAAACAACAACTTGTTTTAGCTTAGTTTATATTAAATATGCATACACTGTTGCTTGGTCAGAAACACAAAGCATGTTAGTCTCCCTGACCACCAAGACCAATTTGACCAACTTTTTCCTTGTTCCAACATTAATAATGCATTCCTACACCGTTGACCGTTCATTCATTTATATGGACGGTTCATTTCACTCCAGTCAATTTTTCCATTACTGAATCATACGCGACTAGAAGGGTCTGAGTAGGTAAATACAGTTGTACATTTCAATGAATTATAACCTCATACTTTTGAAATCTATACATATTTATCAAGCAAGATGGGCGTACTTAAGAGTGAAACATTTTAGGAGTGTTAAGTACAATTTCGAGAAAAAAGAAAGTTGGTAAGTGGCACCAAAGTGATTAGGACGCTTGTCCTGAAGAAAAAGAAGACTTTATGTTGTATAATGCGCTTACCAGAAGTTATATCTGCGGTTGAATTCACCTTTGCAACCTGACAGTCGAACCCCGCCACCTCTCGCTCTCTGTCGCTCGACATTAGAGGGATGTAGATTGCAGCCGGTCCGCACGTCTCTACTCCAGCGCCGGAGGCACAACTTTAGTGTTCCGTGTTCACCGTAGTCAAACTCGGTGAGTGACGAGGAGCGGCGCGATCTACCGGTTACTTTTGTCCAACTCTGCCTCGGAAGTTGCTGGTGAGTCACAAGATCCCGCCCCGATATTGGGAAAGTGAGAGACAGACAGACACAGAGAAAAACATTGCTTGGCATGATTGGTTGGCAGTGGGCTGAAAGTGCTGAAGATTTCACTAGATGTTGTCTAAATACTACTGACCGAAAGTTAACACATTGACTTTAGAAAATCTAAACTGAATTCTCAGAATAACCAGCTGGCGGATTTAGGAATCCGAGCAGTATGGAAGGCTATAGCCTACAGCCAGACTACATGTTTTATTGTTTGCAGGACTCGTGTATAATTGACATCGGAAGCAACCATTCTGTATTAAGAGTAAACGAGTCGTGGATACCTCCATAAACAAATCTACACCCAGGACTCAATATGTCTTAGTCAAATATCTAGGCGCCATTAAATAAAGTTTCCTTAAGAATACATTTCCTTATACCATATATCGTTGGTAAAGTACCCATTAGTTCTTTCAAAACTGGGCAAAATCGAGTTCCTGCTCTTTGTCTTATAGACTCGAGGCACTTCCGTTTGACTGCTCCCCGTTCTCTCATTCTTCTAGTTTCCACGTTGACTCAGAGTTTGGGAGCAGATGTGTGAATAAACAGCTGCTGTTGGTCCTCAGGGAGCCCTGAGATTAGGGCTAGATCAGATCTCTCTGCTGCCCCAGAGCTACAGAGAGCAGCATCATCTCTGCTGCCCCAGAGCTACAGAGAGCAGCATCATCTCTGCTACCCCAGAGCTACAGAGAGCAGCATCATCTCTGCTACCCCAGAGCTACAGAGAGCAGCATCATCTCTGCTACCCCAGAGCTACAGAGAGCAGCATCATCTCTGCTGCCCCAGAGCTACAGAGAGCAGCATCATCTCTGCTACCCCAGAGCTACAGAGAGCAGCATCATCTCTGCTACCCCAGAGCTACAGAGAGCAGCATCATCTCTGCTACTCCAGAGCTACAGAGAGCAGCATCATCTCTGCTACCCCAGAGCTACAGAGAGCAGCATCATCTCTGCTACTCCAGAGCTACAGAGAGCAGCATCATCTCTGCTACCCCAGAGCTACAGAGAGCAGCATCATCTCTGCTACTCCAGAGCTACAGAGAGCAGCATCATCTCTGCTACCCCAGAGCTACAGAGAGCAGCATCATCTCTGCTACTCCAGAGCTACAGAGAGCAGCATCATCTCTGCTACCCCAGAGCTACAGAGAGCAGCATCATCTCTGCTACCCCAGAGCTACAGAGAGCAGCATCATCTCTGCTACCCCAGAGCTACAGAGAGCAGCATCATCTCTGCTACCCCAGAGCTACAGACAGCAGCATTATCTCTGCTACCCCAGAGCTACAGAGAGCAGCATCATCTCTGCTACCCCAGAGCTACAGAGAGCAGCATCATCTCTGCTACCCCAGAGCTACAGAGAGCAGCATCATCTCTGCTACCCCAGAGCAGCATCATCTCTGCTACCCCAGAGCTACAGAGAGCAGCATTATTTCTGCTACCCCAGAGCTACAGAGAGCAGCATCATCTCTGCTACCCCAGAGCAGCATCATCTCTGCTACCCCAGAGCTACAGAGAGCAGCATTATTTCTGCTACCCCAGAGCTACAGAGAGCAGCATTATTTCTGCTACCCTGGGTTTGTCAGGCTGTTGTTACTGTTGACTCAAGCTCAGCCCCAACATGATAACATTGTGTGTTGGAGGTGTGTGTTGATCTGGACGCCAGACACACACCTCGCTGCCAGGTTTCTCTCACCACGCTCTCTCTTCAGGGGGTGGGGGTGGGTTAGCTTGGTGGTTAGAGCATTTGACTGCTGGTCAAGAGGTTGCAGGTTCAAATCCCCCTCCTGTATGTCAACCTGGTTAAAATCATTTGGAGACACATACAGTTAGGTCCATAAATATTTGGACATTGACACAATTTTCATCATTTTGGCTCTGTATACCACCACAATGGATTTGAAATGAAACAATCAAGATGTGCTTTAAGTGCAGACTTTCAGCTTTAATTTCAGGGTATTTACATCCAAATCAGGTGAACGGTGTAGGAATTACAACACATTTTATATGTGGCCCCCCCCTTTTTAAGGGACCAAAAATAATTGGACAAACTAACATAATCATAAATCTAATTGTCACTTTTAATACTTGGTTGCAAATCCTTTGCAGTCAATGACAGCCTGAAGTCTGGAACCCATAGACATCACCAGACGCTGGGTTTCGTCCCTGGTGATGCTCTGCCAGGCCTCTACTGCAACCGTCTTCAGTTCCTGCTTGTTCTTGGGGAATTTTCCCTTCAGTTTTGTCTTTAGCAAGGGAAATGCATGCTCAATTGGATTTAGGTCAGGTGATTGACTTGGCCATTGCAGAACATTCCACTTCTTTGCCTTAAAAAACTCTTTGGTTGCTTTCGCAGTATGCTTCGGGTCATTGTCCATCTGCACTGTGAAGCGCCGTCCTATGAGTTCTGAAGCATTTGGCTGAATCTGAGCAGATAATATTGCCAGAAACACTTCAGAATTCATCCTACTGCTTTTGTCAGCAGTCACATCATCGATAAATACAAGGGAACCAGTTCCATTGGCAGCCATACATGCCCACGCCATAACACTACCTCCACCATGCTTCACTGATGAGGTGGTATGCTTTGGATCATGAGCAGTTCCTTCCCTTCTCCATACTCTTCTCTTCCCATCATTCTGGTACAAGTTGATCTTGGTCTCATCTGTCCATAGGATGTTGTTTCAGAACTGTACAGGCTCTTTTAGATGTTTTTTGGCAAACTCTAATCTGGTCTTCCTGTTTTTGAGACTCACCAATGGTTTACATCTTGTGGTGAACCCTCTGTATTTACTCTGGTGAAGTCTTCTCTTAATTTTTGACTTTGACACAGATACGCCTACCTCCTGGAGAGTGTTCTTGATCTGGCCAACTGTTGTGAAGGGGTTTTTCTTCACCAGGGAAAGAATTCTTCTGTCATCCACCACAGTTGTTTTCCGTGGTCTTCCGGGTCTTTTGGTGTTGCTGAGCTCACCAGTGCGTTCTTTCTTTTTAAGAATGTACCAAACAGTTGATTGAGCCACACCTAATGTTTTTGCTATCTCTCTGATAGGTTTGTTTTGATTTTTCAGCCTAACGATGGCTTGCTTCACTGATGGTGACAGCTCTTTGGACTTCATATTGAGAGTTGACAGCAACAGATTCCAAACACAAATACCATACTTGAAATGAACTCTAGACCTTTTATCTGCTCCTTGTCAATGAAATAACGAACTCCCATGAGGGAATAACATACACCTGGCCATGGAACAGCTGAGCAGCCAATTGTCCAATTACTTTTGGTCCCTTAAAAAGGGGGGGGCCACATATAAAATGTATTGTAATTCCTACACCGTTCACCTGATTTGGATGTAAATACCCTGAAATTAAAGCTGAAAGTCTGCACTTAAAGCACATCTTGATTGTTTCATTTCAAATCCATTGTGGTGGTATACAGAGCCAAAATGATGAAAATTGTGTCAATGTCCAAATATTTATGGCCCTAACTGTATATGGTACTCTTCACCTGCAGGTCAGCAGCAGCCTGCCCATCTTGTAAACCTCACGAGGAGGATATGGATCCCTCACAGCCTGGGGCTGGTGAAGAAGCTGTTAAAAGGGAAGGTTTAGAGCTTGTCTTTTCATCTCAGAGTGTCTGGAGGAAGCAGGCTCGACCCTTTCCAAAGATGAAGGCAGAGATAGCGTTGTAGGCAACAGCAGGTTTTATGAAACCCTTTTATCTTCTGGACACAGTACTTGCCAAGACGGGATGTTTAAAATCAAATAAAACGTCTTCAACAACCGTTCCAGTCTTATTATTATTGTTTTTTTAGTCTGAAATGTTTCTCACACTGTCTGTGCTTCTGCTCCTCCACCTAGTCACATGTTATGAAATAATAAAACATAATATTGTTATGATGGCTTTTCAACAGTCATTCATCTCAGTAATTCTTCTGGTATTTGTCCAGGGAGGCATGTGAGGCTTGTCTCTGCAGATTACAGCTGGACAGTTGGTGAGTGTGGTTCCTGATCCAAGTCCAGCCTCACTCCCCTCACGCCCCTAATTAGAAACTCTAATTTTACACTCTGAAGACTAGTGTTGTTGGGCCAGATCAGCAGATTAGAGGATAGAGGATCTCTTCATCACAAGACAAGTTAGGATGATGAGAGCTCCATGCTGCCTCCATGCTGCTTCCATGCTGGCTCCATGCTGCCTCCATTCTGGCTCCATGCTGCCTCCATGCTGCCTCCATGCTGCCTCCATTCTGGCTCCATGCTGCCTCCATGCTGCCTCCATGCTGCCTCCATTCTGGCTCCATGCTGCCTCCATGCTGGCTCCATGCTGCCTCCATGCTGCCTCCATTCTGGCTCCATGCTGCCTCCATGCTGC